>NC_083585.1:35813021-35963021 GCF_027579695.1 Neoarius graeffei | reverse complement strand
CCAGAAGGTGTAACAAGGTCTGATGGTGGTTCTTTAAATGCATTTGTATGATATTTCTTGGTGTGTATGCATATTTGCTTTCATCTGCTTGCATACCTGGGTTAGTAGAGCTACCGGCATCTATTAGGTGTCAAGCTGTTAACAATAACCTGTAACAAACAAATCTCCAACCAGATCGTTTGCCGTTTCTCATCTGTGTAATATACTCGACACATACGAAAATGTAATATTCAATATTGAATTAAAGGTGGACAATAAATTGTCAATTGTATTATCAATATATTCAATACTGATGTAAATGAATCCTATAATATGCAAATGAGCTCCTAAACAAAACAGAAGGTTGTGTGTTCTGTGAATATTCTGACCAGGGCTTTGAACTGGTTCAAAGAACGAAAACCGGGAACTTTTTCTATTTCACATGGAACAGAAAAGAAACCAGAAACTTTATTATTTTTTATGTTCCGGAACAGAAACGCTTATTAAAAATAATGGTAACCGGTTAATACTGGTTTTTATTTCGTTCCTCAAAGTTTCCGTAGCCTACAAATAAAAAAGTCATTCTTCTCCTGAGCAAGTTTCTATGACCCACTGGGGTTCACTTCCTGTGTGACGTTCACTAGACGTTCGCTGACTGAATGGAGAGAGCGGGAGGGTGGACTACTATCACGTCTCCACATCTTAAATAAGAGGTAAATATTGCAGTCTATCGTTCTTCAAAAACATCAATTTCAAACACGATATCAATATATTTGTCCACGTTAATGAGAGGCTCGCGAACATTAAATGACATTAACCTCTGTTAGCCTATCAATGCATAGGGCCTGATTAGCCTTTGGTAACACACTAAACGAATTATCTTTCATTTTTGGCACTTTTTCTGTTTGTGTAGATGGGAAGACATACTGAGAATCCAAATCGCCAACATTTGAAATAATAATTGTTTTGAATTATTTCTTGTCTTATTTAATGAAGGTTGTAATAGAATTAGCCTACATTTGGCTTAAGCTGGATGAGACAGAGACATAATTTTATAGCCATTTGTTAAACAGCTGACAGGGAACGTAATTAACCGTTCCGGGAACTAAATTTTTTTGTTCTAACCGGTTCGGGAACGTCTATTTAATGGTGGAACCCAAAACCGGAAACGTTAAAATTCCGTTTCTGTTCGGAACGAACCAATAGGAAAAATATTCTGGTTCAAAGCCCTGATTCTGACCCCTCAGAAACCAAATCAGTTTTTACCCATGTTTACCAAGAGTGCTAATAATTCTGAACTGTTATTATTTTAAAAATGATGAGCACGTCATTCGAGCACACGTACACTAAGGAACTGGATAAACTAGTCCTACATACCATCGCGTCTTTAAAGAAGGACGAGACTTGACAACAAAATCCAGGAAGTCTTTTAATACAAAACAACACAAGAAAATTCAATTAGTTCATCTAGTATAGTACGAAGTTTTAAATTAACTTCGCTCCAAAGAATTTTGATATTTACATTGCATCTTGTTAAGAAACAGGAACCCATATCCGACACTAATCATGCATTTACCTTAATTTAAAAAAAAGTCTTCTCTATAGAAAAAAAAAAAAAGTATTAAAATATACCTTGTACCAGTGCTGAGTTCTAAATGATCTCAGTAGGAGTCTCAGGCTCTCTCTGTATAACTTCACTGTTGTAGAGAAATAAAGACGTGATTAAGGCATTAAATTACAAATCATTTTTTATTCAATCAGTAAGAATCAGCACTGGCTATTCTACAGCATCTGAACTGTGCAAGTCCCTGGATTAAAATATTACCAGCTGCTAAAAGTGATTTTTAAACAAAATGTCCCAAAGACAAACAACTGAACAGTTTGAAGCAGCCTTTTGAGATGCAGAAAAGGCATTGAGGAGGAGTTTTACCAAAAAAAAAAAAAAAAAAAGGAAAAAAAAAATTCCAGAACAACAAACATCAATATCTGGCATGATTTAAGGTGCTGTCTTTTAAAGGCATTACACAGTATCTCATAAATCCATTTGGTTTCTATAAAACGCAACTCTGTTATGCAGACTTTGCTAAGCTCTGCATCATGTAAAGGCACATTTCTGTTTCAGTGCTCTGTCCCAGAAGGACTTCAGCATAAATGACTTTCACGATCAGTTTCCACTAATCTGTGAAATCTGAAGGCATTGAGATGTATTAGCAGTCATTTCGAACCACAGAGTGCCACAGACAGAGAGAGTAATCTTATTTTGGCACAGAATCTTGACTCACATCAGTGCATAGGGCTGAAATGCTGCTAATGTTTCACAGACTTCCTCAAACCAGTTCCTGAAGCTAAGGCTGGAAAACGTACAAGTGTTTCCAGTGAAGCCTGGTTTCCTTCTGCCGGTCCAAAATGGAAAGCTTTTGAGTACATCATAATTTAAATTAATGCATCACTGCAATATTCTGTCTTGAAGCCCACAGAGTGCACTGCAACACAATCTAATTAAACCGAGTCTATTGTGAGCTGCTATCAGTATCAAGTACCAATAAACGCCACATTAAAGTCCAGCAGCGAGCAGACACTCTGGACTTTGATATTCTGGATGTTCTGTCCCACAGATTTAACGTAGCGATAATAGCAGCACAAATCACTTGCTTACTTTACAGGATCAGCAGACAGGCCTCAGACAGAAACAATATTAAGGCATTACAAATTTGTTAGCATTACTGTACACCTAAAAGCCCACACGCTCATTTTCTCAAAATGGGGGGGGGGGGGTTAGATCATTCATCATTTGTCTCAAGACAGTCTTGGCTATTACAACTGCTACTCAGCGACATGATTTTATTTGTATTGATGCGTACAGAAACACTCCTTTTGAAAGACGTTATATTAAATGCCATTTGATATTCACTTTAAAAGCAACGAGAGCGCGTTTGTCGGAAAATAACCGATTCTGTAAATGGTATATTTCTACGAGACGAGCTTTCTCAGAGACTCTGTCCAAACATTCTGGTTTCATAAAGACAAATGTAAACCTAACCCTGGACTTGTGATCGATGAAACCTTCAAACACTGCATTAGCAAAGAGTAGCAGTTAACCAAGTGAAAAGGAGTAAAAATGAGTTTTCTCATTCTTGATAGTTGGTTACGTCTGCTCTAGTGATGACAATCCTGTCAGGATAGGAGATCTAGGAGACATTTCCTGTCAGGTTCAGTCCACTCTTGCACTGACTGGGTGCTCAAAAATCACCCAGAGTTTGTGGGACTTTTTTGGCGTCACCTGCTCTGTGAGATTCAGCGAATTTTTCAGGCCTGTCAAAAACTGTCACTGTGTTCCATCATGCTCGTCAAACAAGTCGCACAGATTTGGCCCTGTGCAACCTACAGCTGTCATCCTAGGACATGGGAGTGTCAGTGTTGTGTTCTGCTTGGACAGCTGTGCAACACTGACATAGTATAATTAAAAGCACTGCTGTTGGGGAACGTGAATATTTTTGGTTTAGAGATCTTATCCTACTGCCCACGCATTCCACATAACCATTGTATTTGTGTGCATTAGATTTTGGTTTAAATGCAACAAGTGTGTTAAACTATTAAATTACTTGCAACACTACATCCCAAATCTAAAAATTGCAGCACTGGAATAAGTGCAGTAGTTTCAAGCCACACGCTGTAGAACTTGAACACAAACCCGCTTGATAACTAAACACAAGAAAAAAAAATTACTAGTGTATAATTTTTCCTTTATTCAGAGTTCAACAGCTGCTGGTAAGTCAGATGAGGCAGCAGGGCGATGATGGCTCTTTCATGGGCGAAGTGTTTATATACAGATGGGGGAAAAAAGACGAGGAAGAGTTTTTAAATCTTCCAACCAAAGATGTGCTGGTTCAGGATCGGAAAACATGCACTGCCCGGACCACATACTGTCTGCAGATGGGGCATTCGCTCATGCGCTTTCCGCACTTTGTGCATGTGACCATGTGTCCACATTCCAGAAGCACACAGTCGATTGGCGAGTCCATACAGATCTTACAAAGGTTTTCTTCCATGGTGCGGCCTAAATTCGCTGTAGAATCTGTATGGAACACACGAGAGGATACAGGAAAAATAAAAAGACTGGAAAAATATTTACAATGACTGCATAAACATTATGGTGTGTTATATAGGATGGATCAGCTGACAGCTTTCATCAGTAATTTCATCTGCTTGTTTAGCTATGCCCTTAACATTGCAAAACCAAATTTGTTTTCTCTACTGTAGCTCATGCTTTTTCTTCATGTTCCAGATGTTTGGTTTTCATACCAAATATGGGAAAAAAAATCAAAAAGGAAAACATGGAATATAATAAGAATCAGGAAATCCCTAAAGGTAACCATTGTTACAGGTGAAACTTAAGAGGAGGGGTATCCAGTTAAAAATCCCTTGTTTCAAAAGTTCTCAACATAACAGTTTCTAACACTACACTTTGATTCACACTGGTGTTGCGACACGTTACCAATTTTAACTATTGCTACAGACTCTGAACAGAGGAGACATTTGTTTCGAAGTAGAGAATAAACTTGTACTTCTCCGATGAATCGTTTTTAAACATTGTTCCAGTTCATTTAAAATAAAAAAATCTATGGAATCACATCACATCACTAATATCAGACCAGAGAGGCTAAATCTGAGAAAACTCTTTCCTTTCTTAATAGGCTGCCTTCAGCTAAATAAAGTTCGATAAATACATGTGATCAGATAAGCTGCAACAGAGGATCTGCTTGAAATCTGCTCAGTCACAATGTATTGTATTTCGAAAACTGGAGTTGCTGTAATATGTAAAAAGTGTTTCTCTCTTAGGGCCTCTGCATGCTCTTGCGACAAGGCTTTCGCAGATAGCTTTTCACAGACAGTTGTAATTTATCGTTGAGCGGGGAGTAATAGGCGTGCGCGATGTTATTCACCGCCACAACGCAAGGGGGTGCGAAGTCGTGAAATCGCTAGGAGTAGTTGGTGGGTGTGGTTAGTGGAGTATTTATCCTCCGGTTACTTATAATGACTAGAACTGGAGTCGTATAGATGTATGTACTTCCTCACTTCCTCGATCAACCGCTCTTCATGCTGCTCCATCTTCGCTCGTGTTTTTAAAAATGGCGGTCGTGAAAACAAGCCAAACCGGGAAAGTACGGAAGCGGAAGTGCGTGTGCAGCGGATGTAGAGTGGACCAATCAGAGCCCTCTTGTCTGCGAGGCTTCTGCGGTGGTCACAATTTTTGGGAGGTGCGCGCAGAGCGTCTGCGAAGGGGGGGGGCTACGCAGACGCCATCTGCGACGCCATCTGCGAGGACTGCGTTGTCAGCATAAATTGGCCTTTACACTGACTGGTTCTATTGCAATATTTTTCAGTTTCTTGGTTCAATCTGCTTATATACTTCGACCCTGAGGATAGAGCCTAGATAAATTTAAGAACCAATTATCCATAGTTTTTCCAAAATGTTTTTTTTAAATTAAAAAAAATTTCTGTACTTGTCCATTTCTTGGAAATGAGCATCTTATTTTTACAGACCTGTGCCAGAACCCTGCACATGTTACAAAATATATTTAGTAAAAATCAACAAAAGGTGCATCCTAAAAGACAGAAAGGAATCATGACCATCATTACAAAAAGCATAAATGTTTCATCACGGCCTAAATTCTGACTTCTACTAGATCTTTAAATCACTAGCCAAATAAACCTGGGATAATCAAGGGACTCAAACATTTTTAACTACGGATCATTCAAATTAAGTGCTTCGTCTCCATCACTGGCATTAGAAACTAAGAGAGGAAAAGTAGAGCCTATCAGGCACGGTATAGGCAACGATGTACTTAAAAACAGTCTAACTAACTAAATGACCTGCGTAGCCAAGACTTTTTTTTTTTCCCCATTTCCATGTCATACAAGAGTTACAAAAAGAAAAATTAGATGAGTTTCATCTTTCATTTGTCAGTGCATGTGTTTATATAATCTTATACAAGACTCACCATGCTTCGTTTATACAGTATTACCAGTGTGTTGTGTCCAAGCTCAAATATATTACTTTACCTACAACAAATATGGACTCTATAACCTCCCTGTACTTGTTTAACCTTCAACACCATCACTGATGTGTCATGGGTACATGTATACATCTCTCACCTAGGTTTTGTAGATCCTTCTGGTCATGATAGAGGCGTGTGACTCGCTCCATCAGTTCCCATTTTTCACAACAGCCCTTGTAGTTGACGAAGTTCCTGGCCAAGATTTCCTTTAACTGACGTACACTCAGAGCTTCAATATCCTCCACTGAGGAAATGTCTGAGAGAGATGCCCGCCGACCCGAGGGCAATGCCTCATCAGAGTCTGAGGACTAAGAGGGAGAAAGAAGCACAGCAGGAAACGCATGAAACTGAAAATAAGTGAAAGAAAAATAAATAAATACAATAAAATAAAAAAAAAAGTGGGTTTGTTTTGGGGAAAAGTAAAGACGGGTCTTAAAAGTGGAAACCCATTTAAGGATTTATTCTGGAACAAATATGACGACTCTTGTAACCTAGTTAACAACTTCCTGTAACTCAAACACAAAAAGTTGCAAAAAGCTACACAAGATTAGTGAGATAAATGACCTGCCTGTCAGTCAATGTGACACATTATCGCTTATGTTCTCACATTCCCCTGTTTGCATTGGAACAACTGAATTAAAAAAAAAAAGGGGGGGGTTTTGGATTCATTTTTCTGGTCATGCTGAATAAAATGGGTACAACAGTGAAAAGCTATTTCTGTTTCAGGTCTTCAAAAGCCACGCTGTAAATAATTTGAAGATTTGGTACCTACCTGGGAAATTGAGTAAACTGATTTTTCTTCACTTGTAAATTCTTCTATCAGGGACTACAGTATCATACCTCTTTCTCCTCAGTTGACATACACAGGAATTTAAATACCATCTATATTTACCCTGGATGTACAACCCCAATTCCAGAAAAGTTGGGACGCCGTGTAAAATGTAAACAAAAACAGAAAGCAACGAGTTGCAAATCATGGAAACATTTTCATTAAAAAAAAAAAAAAAAGCATGCTCATTTGAATTTGATGTCAGCAACATGTTTCAAAAAAAGATGGGATGGGGGCATGTTTACCACTGTGCAGCATCACCTCTACTTTTAACAACACTCTGTAAACGTTTGGGAACTGAAGAGACCAATTGCTGGAGTTTTGAAAGAGAAAATGGTGTCCCATTCTTGCCCGATATATAAATTTCAGCTGCTCAACAGTTCGGGATCTCCTTCGTCGTATTTCGTGCTTCATAATGTGGCAAATGTTTTAAATGGGAGACAGGTCTGGACTGCAGGCAGGCCAGTTTAGCACCTGGACTCTTACGACAGAGCCACACAGTTTTAATATGTGCAGAAAGCGGTTTGGCACGGTCTTGATGAAATAAGCAAGGTCTTCCTTGAAAAAGACATCATCTGCATGGCAGCATGTTGCTCCAAAACCTTTACATCTCATTCAGCATTAAATGATGCCATCCCAGATGTGCAATCTACCCATACCATGTGCACTAATGCACCCCATACCATCACAGAGGCTGGATTTTGAACTGTGCACTGATAAGCCAGACGGGCCCTCTACTCTCTACCTCGGAGGAGGCGGCGTCCATGCTTTCCAAAAACAATTAAAAATAATCAGATCAAAAACAGTTTTCCACTTTGCCTCAGTCCAGCATAAATGAGCTCGAGCCCAGAAAAGACAGCAATGTTTCTGGATATTGTTACCTCCACCAACTTTGTTGGAGGTCATGTTTTCGCCTCTGTTTGTTTGTCTGTTCCCAGTATAACTCAAAGTAGTGAATGGATTTTGATGAAAATTTGAGGAAAGGTGGGCCATGGACCCACCTGCAGTTGATAAGATTTTGATACAAATCTGGATATGTATGTGGATCCAGGATTTTTTTTTTGTCTCTTCCCACTGTAACTCAAAGTAGTGAACAGATTTTGATGAAATCTGGTGTACAGCTTTAGTAATAGGTTCAAGTGATTGGATTCTGATGTTGATATGTGGCTTGACAGAGGTATGCACTCGTATGGTTTTAACTTTCATTTGCAGATGCAGTCACGATCTGTGTTCGTAGACGATGGTTTCTGGAAGTGCTCCTGAGCCCATGCAGCAATTTCCACTACAGAATCATGTCCGATTTAAATGCAGTGTTGCCTGAAGATCACAGGCATCCAGTGTTGATTTTCAGCCTTGTCTCTTGTATACAGAGATTCCTCCAGATTCTCTGAATCTTTTAATGATATCATGTACCATACCCATATTCTTTGCAATTTTACATTGAGCAAAATGTTATCCTTAAACTATCGCACTGTTTGCCCATGCAGTCTTTCACAGAACAGCGAACCCCTCCCCATCTTTACTTCTGGGAGGCTCAGCCTCAGGATGTTCTTTTTATACCCAATCATATTACTGACCCGTTGCCGGTTCTTCATCATCATCATCAACAACAACAACTTCTTTCTCAGTCTTTTTTGTTCCTGTCCCAACATTTTTGAAACATGTTGCTGGCATGAAATTCAAAATAAGCTTATTTATTCAAAAAAAAACCAAAAAAACCCTAATAATCTCACTTTCAACATTTGATATGCTGTCTCCATACCATTTTCAATAAAATATAGGGTTTCCATGATTTGCAAATCATCTCATCTCATCTCATTTCATTATCTGTAGCCGCTTTATCCTTCTACAGGGTTGCAGGCAAGCTGGAGCCTATCCCAGCTGACTACGGGCGAAAGGCGGGGTACACCCTGGACAAGTCGCCAGGTCATCACAGGGCATTTGCAAATCATATTCTATTTTTATTTAAATTTTATACAGCATCCCAACTTTTTTGGAAACAGGGTTGTAGATAAAGCACCCAAAACAGGAACCAACTAGCACTGTATTTATGAGCCTTAGGTTCAATTTTGATTCAGAATGGGATGCATTTTCAGGTCTATAATGTGTTAAAGAAGGTGGTAGCACAGATGCCATGTCTGCACATTGGTGTTAGCAACCCTGTGACCAAGCTGTTTGCTGGAAAAACTCCCTTCCACATATGATCAGGGTAAGAAAGCGGAATTTATTTGTGGCGACTCCAAGACATGCTTTTAGCGTCAATGTTTAGTCATGGGAAATGTAACCACTGAAAATTCAAGCTTTTAAAAAAAAAAAAAAAAGTGACATCACCGTTTTATCAGTTATGCAGTGACTGCCAACAGATGAGAAAGCCCACAGCCCCATGCAACCAAAACGCAACCACTTAAAGCAAGAGACACAGAACAAAAGAAGAAAAGCCAGAAAGTCCAGCCTTGTGCCATCATGCATAGCAGGACACACTTGAAGTTATTTACTTGATAAATAGCAAGGCCAGCTTCAAGCATGTTATGGCTAAACTGCAGATCTGATCCTTGTGTCCAAAACAACAACCTAGAGAGATATTTACTGAACCTCTGATTACGCCCTTGAGTTTATGATTAGAAGTCAATTTACAGTGGAACAGACAGGAACTCTTTCAGTTATTACAACTGCTACCAGTACTTTTTTTTTTTTGGGGGGGGGGGGGGGGGGGGGTAGTGTAATTTATGCTCCGGAATTAATCTCAACCTATAGACCTATCCTCTGACCACCAGGGATGGAAGAAATTCAGTGATCACATCAAGTTTCCACAGTAATGAACATCCATTTGTACGTGAGATATATGCAAACAGATGCTTATATTCAAGTAGGTCTCTCAAGCAAAGAAGGAAATCCCCCTGAAAACCACAGAGATCATAATCAAGGGCACTCAGCCTGATCATGTGTAAAACGGTGTTTTTGTTTTTTAAATAAATGGACAAAGTTAATACTTAGAAGGATTTTACAATGTTTAATATAAACAAATACTGTTGGGATTTTTAAATGAGGGTCACGATGACCGTCATTGAGGATATTTCTCTAGTTGAGTTTAATAGTACAACCTCATATAACCGAGTAATTATCAACTTCTGACATTGTTCAATTCGTGACTACGAGTTGGGATCTCTGAAAGCTCTGACTTGACAGGTCGTCAGCTTCTACAAGCGTTTTAGAGAATACATTTAAGACGCAACTGTGCGTGTGTCTATCAAACATTCCCTATCATTTTCTAGTACTGGATGTTCACTAAATAGTTTAGCTTTCTAACTACAAACTGAATACGATGATTCAGGCCAGGTAAACGGTGAAAAGATATATTCTTGTCCTTCTTTTAAGCATAATTTTGGCATTTATATGCTGCGCAATGAAGCATACTTGACTTATTTAAAAACTTATAAATTCAGTAAAAATATTTGTAAAACCATGTTGTAAGCAGAGGACATAAATAGCCGAGTTGCCCAAAGCTTCTACTCAGCCACATCACATACGTCACTTCCGTGGGAGGCCTGTCTTGTATCTTAATAAAAAACGACTTTTTCTAGAACCCTCTTTGGTCTCCGAAAATGAATGTTTGACGGTTGAAATCTCTGAACACTTTAACACAAGTTTACGAGTAAATCCGCAGGAGGGTCCCTTTAAAGGAACAGTCCACCGTATTTCCATAATGAAATATGCTCTTATCTGAATTGAGACGAGCTGCTCCGTACCTATCCGAGCTTTGCGCGACCTCCCAGTCAGTCAGACGCAGTCAGACGCGCTGTCACTCCTGTTAGCAATGTAGCTAGGCTCAGCATGGCCAACGGTATTTTTTGGGGCTGTAGTTAGATGCGACCAAACTCTTCCGCGTTTTTCCTGTTTACATAGGTTTATATGACCAGTGACATGAAACAAGTTCAGTTACACAAATTGAAACGTAGCGATTTTCTATGCTATGGAAAGTGCGCACTGTAATGACAGGCGTACTAACACCTTCTGCGCGCTTCGACAGCGCATTGATATCTGAGCTCCGTATCAATGCGCTGTCAAAGCGTGCAGAAGGTGTTAGTACGCCTGTCATTATAGTGCGCACTTTCCATAGCATAGAAAATCGCTACGTTTCAATTTGTGTAACTGAACTTTGTTTCATGTCACTGGTCATATAAACCTATGTAAACAGGAAAAACGCGGAAGAGTTTGGTCGCATCTAACTACAGCCCCAAAAAATACCGTTGGCCATGCTGAGCCTAGCTACATTGCTAACAGGAGTGACAGCGCGTCTGACTGACTGGGAGGTCGCGCAAAGCTCGGATAGGTACGGAGCAGCTCGTCTCAATTCAGAGAAGAGCATATTTCATTATGGAAATACGGTGGACTGTTCCTTTAAAGACTGGAGTCATGCGAGTTTCTCTAGCAACACTGCGCCTATAAACAGGTTGAAGTAATCTCATAATTACCCAATTCTGACATGACGCCACTCATATTTACATTCCTGTCTTTTTATATAATGTAGCGAGATACAAAAACAGGGCGAATTATCATTACGTAGGGATTTTTCCTCAACCCATTAGAGCATTCCATAGCAAAATTATATTTTTGTGTTACAGAAACTTAAAATATTTCCTTCATAAAGCTACCTTTGATTAATAAGTGCTGACTAAGAAGAAACATTTCCCTTTTGAACACTAGGTCTGAGGTCAGGAATGAAGATCAGGCTGAGTGAATAAATTATACAAATGAAAAAAGTAGAGCATGGTCCGAATCCACTAGCTAGGAACTAAATGAAGGAGAGGACATTTTAAATCTCTTAATTTTACCCCCCAATTTGGTTCCAAATTCACATCATTAAGCAGACGTGAAGAAAAAGCCATTCAAAAGATAAATTAGTTTAAACCGTTACTGGTTTTCTCAATGCTCCAGTGTGTCACTGCTCTTTTTCTTGTCCTCTTCTTCATTTCACACTCCTCGCTGTGTAGCAGCAACAAGGATATAAAACCTGCTATAAGGCTACCTGGCTTTCCTGTGCCCCCTGAAGCTCTGTCTCCTCAACATCAACTGGCTCCTCTGCCAGTGACTCAATCTAAAGGTCAAAAATCACAAAGCCATAAAAATCAGCCACAGGAAACTGCCAAGGACTCCAGTGTCATTTCTTTCCATTTTTAAATAGATGGGATAACATACATCGTTGCTTACATCAAATTGCACATGAAACAGCTTGGTAATTGCCAAGAAGAGCGGTCAAATATCCAACCTCAATTCTGCCAGAAGTTTGTTGAAGGCTACCAAAAGCATCTGGTCAAAGTGAAACTTGCAAAAGGGACATTTAACCAAATACTTGGTGTAATGTATATTTTGACCATGTATTGATTTCAGAAATCCCAAAATAAATTCAAAACACCTTTTGCCACAAAATTCTTGTTTTATTTCTAATATAAAAAGATGCATGTTGTTAAAAAAAAAAAAAAGTTAAATAATTTAAAGCTCAATTTTGCCATGATATTCATGTCCATGATGAGTGTAAACAAACTTCTGATTGCAGCTGTATTTCCTTTCAGAGTAGGAATTCAATGCTGAGAGGCTTGACTTGCTTCCATAAAATCCAACAACACTTACAACAGACCACTTTGCACAAATATGAACAGATGACTGGGCTACAGTAGCAAGTACATCAACGACTAGCAGAATTTATTCTTTAATGGCTGAAGGAGAAAGAGAGCCATATTTCCTTTACCATTTTACAGGAAAATAAATTAAAGTGAAACTTTTAGCATTAAAAAAATTAAAATCCCAATTTTGGTATTTAATAAATAACTCAAAGGCTAATAAAATGCTTGCCAAGATAAAACACCGTCCAGTTTGTATTTTTGATTTGCCAACTTGGTGGTCAAAATAACCTGTCAATAATTTACATTGCAAATTTAGAGCGCTTCTATTTGGGGGTGGGACAACCCTTCTCTTGCCTTTTTTTTTTTTTAAATATGAAGAGTTTGAAGCAGATAGAACCATGTACACATTAGATAGTTTCAAAGAACAGTGCTTCAAGGACAGTTCACTTTAAATTAACTATGATTACGATGTTACTACCACAAATAAAATCATATTGCCACCAATTTGGCCTACAAGTAGTTGTATATAAGTAATCAGGAGTGCTCTTACACCTTTTTTTTTTTTTGGTTTTGGCTGTTTACTTCCAAAACAGAACAGAGGAAAAAGCTGATGTAAAAATGAATTAATCAATCATTCATTCTTGTACATTATAAGTGGTCCAGGAATAACATAACATACCGGTTAATTAATTAATTAAATAAATAAATAAAAAAAACACAAACATAGGCCATTTAAACAAAATTTTTTTTCATAAGACGACATTTTAGGAAGGAAACCCAAATTAACTCGGGTATTGTGCTTTTAAAACTCTTTGATAGCCTTGAAATTATGTACAGTTCTCAGCGTAAATGAGTGCACCCCCTTTGAAAAGTAACATTTTAAACAATCTCTCAATGAACACAATTTCCAAAATGTTGACAAGACAAAGTTGAATATAACATCTGTTTAACTTATAATGGGAAAGTAAAGTTAATAATATAAACTTAGATTACACATTTTTCAGTTTTACTCAAATTAGGGTGGTGCAAAAATGAGTACACCCCACAACAAAAACTACTCCATCTAGTACTTTGTATGGCCTCCATGATTTTTAATGACAGCACCAAGTCTTCTAGGCATGGAATGAACAAGTTGGCGACATTTTGCAACATCAGTCTTTTTCCATTCTTCAACAATGACCTCTTTTAGTGACTGGATGCTGGAAGGAGAGTGATGCTCAACTTGTCTCTTCAGAATTCCCCAGAGGTGTTCGACTGGGTTCAGATCAGGAGACATACTTGGCCACTGAATCACTTTCACCCTGTTCTTCTTCAGAAATCCAACAGTGGCCTGAGATGTGTGTTTAGGATCATTGTCATGTTGGAAAAGTGCACGACGACCAAGGGCACGGAGTGATGGTAGCATCTTCTCTTTCAGTATAGAGCAATACATCTGTGAATTCATGATGCCATCAATGAAATGCAGCTCCCCGACACCAGCAGCCCCACATAAGGACACTACCACCACCATGTTTCACTGTAGGCACCAGGCATTTTTCTTTGTATTCCTCAGCTTTGCGACGCCATACAGTTTTGAAGCCATTAGTTCCAAAAACATTTATCTCGGTCTCATCACTCCAGAGTATAGAGTCCCAGTAGTCTTCATCTTTGTCAGCATGGGCCCTGGCAAACTCTAGGCGGGCTTTTTTGTGCCTGGGCTTTAGGAGAGGCTTCTTTCGTGGACAGCATCCATGCATGCCATTCCTCTGCAGTGTACGCCGTATTGTGTCACGGGAAATAGTCATCCCAGTTTGGCTTTCTACTTCTTTAGGTAACTGCAGTGAACTTGCATGCCAATTTTCTTCAACCCTTCTCATCAGAAGACGCTCCTGTCGAGGTGTTAACTTCCGTGGACGACCTGGACGTCTCTGTGAGATGGTTGCAGTTCCATCTTTCTTACATTCTTGTACCATTTTTACTACAGTATTCTGACTGATAAGTAAAGCTTTGCTGATCATCTTGTAGCCTTCACCTTTGCAGTGTAAAGAAATTATTTTCTTTGGGGAATTCTGAAGAGACAAGTTGAGCATCACTCTCCATCCAGCATCCAGCCACTAAAAAAAGAGGTCATTGTTGAAGAATGGAAAAAGACTGATGTTGCAAAATGTCGCCAACTTGTTCATTCCATGCCTAGAAGACTTGGTGCTGTCATTAAAAATCATGGAGGCCATACAAAGTACTAGATGGAGTAGTTTTTGTTGTGGGGTGTACTCATTTTTGCACCACCCTAATTTGAGTAAAACTGAAAAATGTGTAATCTAAGTTATATTATTAACCTTACTTTCCCATTATAAGTTAAACAGATGTTATATTCAACTTTGTCTTGTCAACATTTTGGAAATTGTTTGTGTTCATTGAGATATTGTTTAAAATGTTACTTTTCAAAGGGGGTGCACTCATTTACACTGAGCACTGTATATCTTAAAAAGGGAAATAGCCACTAACTCAGGAGACAGCCTGATGTGAAGGAAGTTCACGTGCAGCCTAAACCAGGCCACTACCCTCAACAAAGTTTCACATATTACACAATGTACACTGAGTGCAGAATTATTAGGCAAGTGAGTATTTTGACCACAACATCCTTTTAATGCATGTTGTCCCACTCCAAGCTGTTTAGACTTGAAAGCCTACTACCAATTAAGTATATCAGGTGCTGTGCATCTGTGTAATGAGAGGGGGTGTGGTCTAATGACATCAACACCCTATATCAGGTGTGCATAATTAGGCAACCTCTTTTCCTCTGGCAAAATGGGTCAGAAGAGAGATCTGACAGACTTTGAAAAGTATAAAATTGTGAGATGTCTTGCAGACGGATGCAGCACTCTTGAAATTGCGAAGATGTTGAAACGTGATCACCGAACAATCAAGCGTTTCATTGCAAATAGTCAACAGGGTCGAAAGAAGCGTGTGGGGGAAAAAAAAGGCGCAAAATAACTGCACATGATCTGCGGAAAATCAAGCGTGAAGCTAACAAGCAGCCATTAGCATCCAGTTCTGCCATATTCCAGAGTTGTAACATTCCTGGAGTGTCAAAGAGTACAAGGTGTGCAATACTGAGGGACATGGCCAAGGTAAGGAAGGCTGAAAAACGACCACCACTGAGTAAGGCACACAAGATAAAACGTCAAGACTGGGCCAAGAAATATCTTAAGACTGATTTTTCTAAGGTGCTGTGGTCTGATGAGATGAGAGTGACTCTTGATGGGCCAGATGGATGGGCCTGTGGCTGGATCAGTAATGGGCACAGAGCTCCACTCCGACTCGGACGCCAGCAAGGTGGAGGTGGAGTACTGCTATGGGCTGGTATCATCAAAGACGAGCTTGTTGGACCTTTTCGAGTTGAGGATGGACTCAAACTCAACTCCCAGACCTACTGCCAGTTCCTGGAAGAAACCTTCAAGCAGTGGTATAGGAAAAAGTCAGCATCTTTCAAGAAGAACATGATTTTCATGCAGGATAACGCTCCATCTCATGCGTCCAAATACTCCACTGCGTGGCTAGCCAGTAAAGGTCTGAAAGGTGAAAAAAATAATGACATGGCCCCCTTGTTCACCTGACCTAAACCCCATAGAGAACCTGTGGTCCATTATAAAACGTGAGGGCTACAAAGAGGGAAAACAGTACACCTCTCTGAACAGCGTCTGGGAGGCCGTGGTTGCTGCTGCACACAATGTTGGTCGTGAACAGATAAAGAAATTGACAGAATCTATGGATGGAAGGCTTTTGAGTGTCCTCATGAAGAAGGGTGGCTATATTGGTCACTGATTTGTTTTTGTTTTGTGTTTGAATGTCAGATATGTTTATTTGCAAATCTGAAGTTGTCATATCAGTGTACCTGGTGAAAATAAAAAAAGTGAAATGGCTACACATTTGGTTTTTATTAAGTTGCCTAATAATTCTGCACAGTGAAAGTTACCTGAACACATACATATTCTCCTAAAATGGCCAAAACTAAAAACACCCCACTCTAACTTCCATACATATTCAGCTTTGATATTTATGAGTCTTTTTGTTTGATTGAGAACATAGTTGTTGTTCAATAATAAAACTAATCCTCAAAAATACAACTTGCCTAATAATTCTGCACTCTGTGTACTTGTACCATGTTAACGATGGAATAGCTCAGAGTCAGCTCTTTTCACCAAATATTGGATTTTTCTTTCCCAGAACGTTCTCCAACATTTACCCATTTTCAGTTCCTAAATGCTAGCTAAAACAATGCTCCCAAATGCTTGAAAATTAATCAGTCAAAAGGTCCAGAGTAAATACAATAAAAGTATAACAATCTAACATTTTTTCTTTTGAAGGAGACTGTTCATACCAAAACATACAATACATCCATCCATTATCTACAGCACTCATCCGTCAGGGTTGCAGGAAAAACTGGAGCCAATCCCAGCTGACTGTGTGTGAGAGGCGGGGTATACCCTGGGCAGGTCGCCAAACTATTGCAGGGTTAACACAGTGGTGAACAACCAACCATTCACAATCACACTTTGGGGCAACTTAAAGGCTTGAACCCGGAACCGTCCTGCTGCAAGATCACAGTGCTAACCAGTGCACCACTGTGCCGCCAAATTCCTGTACGAATCTTTCTGAATGAGGAACTGCTGAAGGTTTATAGAAGCAAGAAAAGTGACAATAATAAAATAAATAACACCACAGCACATTTGAATTCTCCAGCGTGATTGGTCAGAAGGTGCTGATTAATTTTCTACAGTTGTAGAACAGTACTAGCCTAGTAAACTAGACCCACCCGCCTAGCGGCCAAAATATTTTTGCCTACGAGTGGGTCTAGCCTCGGACCATATCAACAACACACCCGGGCATCAAATCGTGCCCGCCAATCACAACGCAAGGTTTTTGTTTGGATTCTTTGGGCGGGCTTTTGCAGGAGTGACGACAAAGCTGTGCGACGCTGGAGAAAGCGCAACAGGAAAGATGGCTACGGCTATTGAACAGCGCTTGTTTGACTCCGCTTTGGAATCAGTTTTAGAAGAATTAGACTTGGAGTTTTCGTTGAAACATGAGCAGGAAGAGGCTCTCCGCTCATTCCTTTTCAAGAAGGACGTTTTCGCTGTTTTGCCAACTGGCGATGGCAAAAGTTTGATCTACCAGCTGGCTCCCCCACTGCTTTCTGTCACTCTGACTACGTCACAGTTGCGCTGATTGGTCAGAGCGCTGGCCTATACGCACAGAGACAGTTTGAAAGACAACGGGTTGATCCTACCCACACCCTTCGGAAATGTCTACGACCGAGACCAGACTAAATATTCACATTTAGTCTGGCTTGCCAGGCTAGAACAGTACAACTCAGGAGTAGTGGCAGGTGTAATTCAAATCACAAGTTTATATGAAGGTGCTCGTGTAAATGTGTTATCGTTTCCATACTAACAAATTACAGAGGAACTTGTAAGGTGGACGCTCCACATCAACATATATAAACAGTTTCACATGTTGAAGTTTTCTGTTAGATGATGTTCATTAAACATTGATAAAAGCTTTAACAGTTAGGAGTAAAGCTGCAATTTCAGGTTTTCTGACATGGAAGAGTCTTCGGCATGGAATTGCAATTTCTGTAACATGATAAATTGTGTCCATTTTGTCTTATTAACTTCAAGAGAGGAAAAGAAGAAAAAAGAAGAAAAAAAAGACCTTGGTGAGGGAACAGCTATTATGTCAGCAATACCAAAACTGACTTGTTTTTAATAGATGTTCCACAATATTAAATGTAACTGTAAACATGTATGATTGTAAACAAACAAACTTGTTAAAATGTTAGTGTTGGCAAATTGTTGGCTTTGGGAGATGATGTTACTGTACAATAATCAATTTCAGGGATTATTTTACTATAACAGCAGCACATGCCATTGCATTTTATTTTTTAAAATAACCTTCATAAATTTATCTCTCCCCCCCCCAAAAAAAAAAAAAACCCTGACTTGCTATATCGTAAACATTTTAAGATTTTATTAAAACTACACAGGGAGGACAGCAGTGAGGACCTCCTTTTCTCCTCACCTGCTCATCTCCTGCAGTCTGTGACTGAGAGGTCAGGTCTGTCATAACACCGCTTCCTGTAGAGGGTTGCTCAGTGACTGTGGTTGGTTCAGAGATCATTTCCTGCTCAGACAGAGATGTGCGAGTGTGCGTCTCACTTGGCGTGGATGCATCAGAGGTAGGGGTCTGCTGATTAAGGACCAGCTCCACAAGTTCTTCTTTCTCTCTGCACATTTGCGTAGGGACTTCATGCAAATGAAGGTAATCCCTCAAGTCCTTTACTTTTAGCTTCATCAACTCCGCCCGCTCGAACATGGTACCGTGGAAACGCTGACATGTGTGGCACAGCCGCGGACGAGGCTCTAACTGAGTGGAGCAGCGACTACAGTAATTCTTTTTGCAGTCTACACATACATGCTGTAATGAGGGAGGGGGAAGGAAAAAAAAGTGGTGGTCAGCTCTGAGTGATAGACAGGATATGCACATGGAAATACTCTGCAAGATGAATTTTACAAGGAAATGCATATGCAAAATGTATTGCTCGTGACTGATTTGGTAACCAGTAGAACGTGTTTAGCGTCTGGCTCCTCTCAGGTGTGAGCTGATCAATGGCAGGGACCCCCCCACACACACACACGGCAACCCCGTATTCTCTTGAACCATACCTCACACCTTCACTGCAAATTCAAACAACTCTGATCCTAACAAACTGCTATGTGTAAACTGTAAGGACAGTGTGCAGCACTTTTAGATTTCATGTTATTTTTAAGGGTCAGGATATTATCTGACTCATAATTTCACAGATGTTGATTGCGACAGTTGTGGAAATCCAGCATGAGACAATTCAGCATTCAAGCTGGTCTACTTCAAACAAAAATGATTTGATCTGTACTAAATAAAAACATCTTGCTATTTGGCTGCATGTCAAAAATGGCTGGGAGAGAGTACAGTGCTCTGTCCATTTCCTGTGCTCTTCATTTTGTAAATAAATCCTATTTTCCCATCAGATTATGAAGTGCTGATCTTTTCTCTAATGCGCCCAAGGAAATCCCAGAAGGGTTCCCAGGAAAGGCTGTGCTCTGATAAGTCATATGTTGAAAACAATGAGATTGGGTATATAATCAGATCATGGTTTCTTTATAGCGGATAATAAATATTCTATTTTTATATATAGTATATGAGTGATTCCACGCTTATGGGTACTGAAATGGGGACATGAACTTATTTTTAAAAATTCACCTAAAACCATTTCTTTTTTTACCATCAGGTCACAAAACATGTAATCTTTAATGAATGATATGTTAAAAGATAACTTTAATTTTCTGAGATGTAATAAAAACATATTTATATGCCAAAGTCAAGCCTATGAGTTCCAAAATGATGTCTGTTACATTACTTCTGTTACGATTGTCCATCTCGCGTCTGTTACAAATTAATTACAATCTAGCTATATACCATGTTAATCTTATTGAAAGAATGTGCATGTTTATTCTACTACACATGTTTATTAATTATATTTGCTAAAACATCACCTTCCTATGTTTCAAAAAGTAATTCTACATTGTTAAAATTGAGAATATATATGTCCACAACACTTCTGTTACGTTCTGACTTTGGCATATAAATATGTTTTTATTACATCTCAGAAAATTAAAGTTATCTTTTAACATATTCATTAAAGATTACGTTTTGTGACCTGATGGTAAAAAAAAAAAGAAATGGTTTTAGGTGAATTTTTAAAAATAAGTTCATGTCCCCATTTCAGTACCCATAAGCGTGGAATCACTCATATATTGCTGTCATTTATTTTAAAATTTAGTTTTACATCTGGAACACTTGGCTCCATTTCGTGGTGTTCATCAATCCGACGCCAGCATTGCAGTGTTTTCATGTTCTCAGTACCCTTCAAGTGTCTGAAACGGGTGTGTTATCCAATTGGGGAGATTCTTTGGGACAGTTACTTTGGTGGAAATTAACTAAAACAGCAAAAATGTTTCACCAATGATTCAAGTTGCTCAAGCAACTACTTATATTTGGCTAAACCGATCACAAGCACAGAAAGCCACTCTTACAAGATACCTACTACACCTCATTTACCTCAAAGTGCTTTGAGCTTACAACAGGAAAATATAATATATACGTTGGTTAAAACATTGAGATGCGGTTGTCTCATAGGAGACACAGCATATTACTGCCATGTCTTATTAGTGTTGTATCTCTACAAATGATTCCATCCCATAATAGTTGTTTTTCTGTCTCAGGACAGCGACCACATTCCAGGGATGAGAATTGTCCCGACACACAACTGAAGGGACACTTCTGATTTGGTGCGATAACTTCTATTTGATGCACACTAGTATGGGGAGCTACTAAAGCCAACACCCACCCAACAGTACAAAACGTGTGAAATACTTTACGCAGCACATATCATTAATAGCAGCATTTGTAAAAAGCATAAAACACTAAGGGCCTCTGCATGCTCTTGCAACAAGGCTTTCGCAGATAGCTTTTCGCAGACAGTTGTAATTTATCGTTGAGCGGGGAGTAATAGGCGTGCGCGATGTTATTCGCCGCCACAACGCAAGGGGGCGCCAAGTCGCGAAATCGCTAGGAGTAGTTGGTGGGTGTGGTTAGTGGAGTATTTATCCTCCGGTTACTTATAATGACTAGAACTGGAGTCGTATAGATGTACGTACTTCCTCACTTCCTCGATCAACCGCTCTTTGTGCTGCTCCATCTTCGCTCGTGTTTTTAAAAATGGCGGTCGTGAAAACAAACCAAACCGGGAAAGTAGGGAAGCGGAAGTGCGTGTACAGCGGATGTAGAGTGGACCAATCAGAGCCCTCTTGTCTGCGACGCTGTCTGCGAGGCTTCTGCGGTGGTCACAATTTTTGGGAGGTGCGCGCAGAGCGTCTGCGAAGGTGGGGGGGGCTACGCAGACGCCATCTACGAGGACTGCGTTGTCAGCATAAATTGGCCTTTCGCTAATCAGTATACAATTGTGGTCAGAAGTTTACATACAGTGACATGAAGGTCATGGCGATATTTGGGCTTTCAGTAGTTTCTTTGAACTGTTCTTTTTCTGTGACAGAATGACTGTACGGCATACATCTTTAATTTAAAAACACACACGAATTTGTTGCACAAGTTTTCATTTTCTTTGGGTTGTCTGAAATCAACACGGTCAAAATTATACAAACAGGGTCAAAAATTTACATACGCTCACTTAGGTTATTAATTCAGAGGTGCTGAAACTTCCAAAACGTCTTATCTTGCCAAGGCCGAGGTCTCTTAACTTCCTGTTAGTGAGCATGATTGACTACAGCTGGTAGCTTCTCTGTGCCTTCATAAAAAGGGTTTGTTTACAGCACTCATTGGCTTGACCAACACACAGTACAATGGGAAAGTTCAAAGAGCTCAGTGGAGATCTGAGAACGAGGATCGCAGATGCACACAACTCCGGAATGTCTCTTGGAACCATCTCTAAACAACTGCAAATTCCAAGATCAGTTCAAACAATTGTAAGTTACTGGGAAGTGTAACCCCTTTGCCAAGCCACTTTGCTTCAAGAAAACCCAAACGGTCACCCTCAGCTGAAAGGAAATTGGTTTTTATGGTCAGGAACAACCTGGGAACCACCATGGCACAGCCCTGCCATAAACTGGAAGCTGATGGATCACTGTCTACAGTTCAGCGAGTTTAACCCCCTGCTCCAAAATTGACATCTTCAAGCTTAACTCAAGTTTGAAGCTGACCACACGGACAAAGAAAAAAGCCTTCTGGAGGATAGCTGTATGGTCAGACGAGACAAAGATTGAGTTGTTTGGCCACAATGACCACCATGTACAGAGGGACACTGTACCAGCTGGTGGTGGTGGTAGGATCATCATGCTCTGGGGCTGTTTTGCTCCCAGTGGAACTGGTTCATTGCACAAAGTGGATGGAATAATGGACAACTGCCTCAGAATTCAGCATAAACCATCAGAAACTTGAACACGACTTGGGAATTGGGAGTTACAACAGGACAATGAACCCAAACACACATCAGAGCTAGTTGTGGAGGATAAAGCAGGCTAACATTAAGCTTAAAACAAGCCCTGACTTCAACCCTAATGAAAATATATGGACTGTGCTTATACGTCGAGTCCATGCCAAGGAAAAAAAGAAAAAAAAAATGTAATTGAACTCTACCAATTCTACCATGAAGAGTCATGAAATATCCAACCAGAATTCTGCCAGAACCTTGTTCATGGTAAACAAAAATGTTTGGTCAAGGTGAATCTTGCAAAGAGACATTTTACCCAAATATTAGGTTTGCTGTATGTATAATTTTGACCCCGTGTTGATTTTCAGAAAACCCAAAGAATTCATGTCACTGTATGTAAAATTCTGACCACAACTGTAAATCTTGACATTTGCATTGCCAGTGTGCCACAGACTAGGATTTCTATCATAACTCCATGGATCCTGTGCGATTACCATTTCTGCGAACCCTAGAGCTGGAGAAGAAAAAGAAAAAAACATAAAAAACTGCTGATATTCATTACCTTTCTTTCAAGAGCATCAAAGCGGCCTCCGCACGCCTTACATGTGTGCTCTGGAGCTGTGGGAGACGGGTAGCTGCTGTAGCCCGAGTTAGTATACGCTTGATGGCGGGAGCTAGATCTGTGACTGCTGCTTTCCTCCACAGCTGAAGAGTCCAGACAGAGCCAGTTACAACAACTGGCCCACATACTCCACACCCTTCCTGAGGAAACAGAAACTAATTTAAAATACATTTCTGAACATTTCGGTCCAATATGTGCTCACAAACAAACGAGACACTTGGAGCATCATTTACACTAATTTAGAGGTTACTGTTGTGTAACAGCACATCTTGATGTGAGCTAGGACTTTAAGCCTCGGTCACAACCGGCCGTACGTGCTCCTATGGCCGGTCTACGTGCAAAAAACGCAAGAAACGCACGGAGGGCGCGCGTGACGTGCTGATTTTCGAGCCGTAGACTGGCCGCAGAGGTTCTTTGTCATGTCAAACAAACTCTACGGGCGCTTACGTTTTTTTCAGGTCGTAAGACAAACTTACAGCCAACGTGCGTCTTTCTCCACGAACAAAAAAAAAAAAAAAAAAAAAAAAAAAAACGCAGCGATTTGGGAAACGCCAAAAATCGCACGGCCAAAAAAAAAAATTAATTATAATCATACGTCTGGTTGTGACCTAGGCTTTAAATATCTTTTCTTTTAATCTCTGCAACAAAAAGTACTAAAAACCCACAGTGCATTATCAGTAAAATCAGAAGCATGCATCTGCATAACCAAATGCATGCATTATGAAACCATAGATTGATCACAACCAACTGTTAAGTTCGATATTTCATTCATGGAGCATCGTCTAATCATCCAGATGTTCGCCCGTGTGTCTCGATGTTAGCTGCTTGACATTATGTTGGACTTATGTCAGTGACTTAAAACACAGTAGACGGAGAACTCTCTGGAATTAGAGAAACAAAAGCTTCTCCTGAAGTGGAAACTGTTGTTCTAGAGACTAAACTGCACTCCTCTTATCAAACTCATTAGGATCTAAGCAATGAGGGGTGAGTTTACTGGGACAGAATACCAGCAGGTGGTTTGGTGCTTGGTTGCTGAAGTAGGACTCCTATCATTTATTCAGAGTGTGTGCGCAGGCTGAGATACAAGAGCCTCATGACACAGCTCCGACTAGGATGACACTCGTTTTGAAACGCACAAAAGAAGCCACCCAATCCTGGCTGTTTTGAAACTTTTGTTTGCACTGCTCCAACATTCTGCAAATAAAATGCTACACTTACAAGCTTCTAACATTAAAGACCAAAGCCCAAGCCTGGTTTATTGTGGGATCAGGTTATAAGGCCTAATCTTAAAACTTTAAAAACCTAATATTTATGAGTATTACGTGATTACCCACATAGATATGTTTCAACAGTATCTACTCCTACTAACATGTAAGGGTATGTCTGCTGCTCATGTATTCATAAAGATTAATAAGTAATCATTTCAATACAAAGTGCCCTCATTAATACTCATGTTCTTACTGCACGCACTGTCTATGCCTCAGTGCAAGCTTCAGAGAACGTGACATTTACAGAAGATCTTTAGACGCATGATAAAGGCGTATGCTAATTAATGCTACATTTAATAACCCTTAGGAAATATTCATGACATGGCTTTTACATGAAGGTGCATGCATATGGAATTGTTTTTTTTGAAGAAAAAAAAAAAAGCTAACAACTTAAGCCATTACGTCTTATTTCCTTAGTATTTCGTGTTTTTCTTAGGGGTGTGCATTGGCACAGCCCTCACGATTCAATTCGATTATGATTCGGAGGGTAACGATTCGATTCAATCCGATTCTACGATGCATTGTGATGCGTTAAAATTTTACTGAAAGCAAGGCAAATTTTTCAGTAGTCATGAGGCAGTACAAGCAGTCAGATACTGAACAACATTTTATTGGCTGTTGTGTGTATCACTCCTGTTTTAAACAAAATAAAATTGAAATGTTATAGAGTTTCAAATATGAAAAAGAAAACAAATTACAGCTTTTTAGTGCTTTGAATGAGACCAGATCTTTCTTTTTTACACACAGGTCTTGTCTACTGTCCCATCAACCTTGTAGAATCCAAAATGTGCCCAGATGTCAGCTTTCCAAGCTTTGGATGCGTTAATAATAACCTGTCTCTCGCAGTCCTCTTCCTCCGCCTCAGCCATCTTGCTAAGCTAGTGCTCTCTCGACTGGTGTGCAGCTACAGACTGCGCATGTGTGTGATGTTGCTCCAGAAATGCCCACGGAAGTTTTTTTTTTAATACGCTGAATCGATCTGGCATGTTGCCGACTCGATGCTGAATCGTCCATGCCCCGCATTGCGATGCATTGCCGAATCGATTATTGTTGACACCACTAGTTTTTCTCCCAAGAGGAAATGCACAGCAGATCAGTGAACCCAGTTTTATCATCCATCCATCAATGCAAGATGTGGGCAAAATGTCTCACTCTCATCTCATTATCTCTAGCCGCTTTATCCTGTTCTACAGGGTCGCAGGCAAGCTGGAGCCTATCCCAGCTGACTACGGGCGAAAGGCGGGGTACACCCTGGACAAGTCGCCAGGCCATCGCAGGGCTGCACATAGACACACAGTGCGTTTACATGCACATAGAGAAAATCGAATTTCTGCCGTTGCTCAACTGAAATCGAAGTTCTAAATGCCATGGAAACACCTTAGCTCGGCTGAAATCGAACCGAACTTGATTTCTCGTAATCGAGCTACGCGACCTAGATTATGCGATTGTAGCCGAGCTACTTAGAGCATGTAAACCCTATCGAGCTACGTAGTCGAGCTACTTACTTCAGCACTGCCCCTTCCGGAAGTGACGAGACCACAAGCGGGAAACACAACAGCCTCGGTCGGCATGACAACGAATCATGACAACGGCATGCATCTTTTCTTTTTGTGGCATTGTTTGCACTGTTAAAATTTAGCTCACTTACTGTATCACCAAATACATCTGTACAGCTGTTGCATAGCTGTGAATTGTGTACATAAACAAGTCACTGTATTTGTGCGCGCGTGTGTGTGTGTGTATGTGTGTGTATATATATATATATATATATATATATATATATATATATATATATATATATATATATATAAATAAATAAATAATGTCCAACATCTGAAGAATGTCAATAAAAACAAAACAATTGAACTTTGTGTGTTTATTAAGACACAAGTTAAATTGTAAGCAAAAAATGGACTTTAGAAAAATATTTTTTGTAAGCAAAAAATGGACTTTAGAAAAATATACAATTGTGCAAAATAAGTTGTCTTACAAAACAGTGGTCTGCGCAGGACAGTTTGCAGCCATACAGTCTGTTAGAGCAAGCCTAACAGCTTGAGCACGGAACTGCCAGTGTTGCCAGATTGGGCGGTTTTAAGTGCATTTTGGCGGATTTGAACATGTTTTGGGCTGGAAAACGTCAGCAGTATCTGGCAACACTGCTGATAACTTTGTTTATGCTCTTGAATAGCTCTTCTTCATGACGACAACCAGAAGTGTACCAACACGATGGGGCGCGTAGCGCCACTTGTGGCTCGGGTGCACAATGTACCTCACACAATAGCTCGATTTCCTTGTGTGCATGTAGGATTGGATTTCTCTGGCACCCCTGCTGGGACCCTTAGCTTGATTACCGACAGTAGCTCGATTTGGATGTGCATGTAAACGCACTGACAGACAACCATTCACACTCACATTCACACCTACGGTCAATTTAGTGTCACCAGTTAACCTAACCTGCATGTCTTTGGACTGTGGGGGAAACCGGAGCACCCGGAGGAAACCCACGCGGACACGGGGAGAACATGCAAACTCTGCACAGAAAGGCCCTCGCCGGCCACGGGGCTCGAACCCGGACCTTCTTGCTGTGAGGCGACAGCGCTAACCACTACACCACCGTGCCGCCCTGGGCAAAATGTAAGCACAATAATTTTGCTTTAAAAATAAATTTAGTACATTATACCCAAAATGGATGTTAACAGCAAAAATAAAAATACAATAAATAAATAAAAATAGCTAGATTCCTTTTTACTATACCTCTAGTGCCTCTTTTCAAAACAGACAGACAGTCTCTTTGCTCTGTCTCCCCAACCGATCAGTCCTTCGTATTTTACTTGTTTTTTTTTGTAAAGACGGGGCAAATAGACATTATAGCTCTCGTGTTTATTATCGTGAGAAAGTGGGATTTGGGAATGAAGCCAGCTGGGATTTATCTCTCCAGGCAAAAAAAAAATCAATGTTTGTGAGCCTCATCACAAATGCTCATGTAGTGTGCACACCACTATGTTCACAAAACAAGGTTCAAGGTTTCTTTATTTATACCATACCGTAGTACTGGTAAATTCGTTGTGCAGGCAGGAATTCAGCGATCCCAGTACAAAACAACAACTATGTAAAATACATTGTGACAGACAAGACAACAACAATACACACATTCTAACATCTACAATCCTTAAAAATATAGTCTTTAAAAAGGGCTTCATCATCAATTGTTCAGTATGAACAAGATTGTTCACCCCTGGGCCTTACTGTTTAGCAATACAATTGCTGTTGGTACAAAGCTCTTTCTGTACCATTCTGTCCTTCCCTTAGGGACCCCAAAACGACAACCAGAGCGAAGGAGCTGGAACTCACCATACAAAGGGTGTGCGCCATCTTTGAGAATACAGGTAGCTTTACGTTGTAACTGTGTGTCATAAAGAGAAGAGATGGTGAGTTGAGGCTTCCCAATTAGCTGCCCAGCCCATTTAATGATTTGGTTCAGGGAGTTTTTGTCCTGTAGTGACAGATTACCAAACCAAGACACCAAGGCAAAAGATAACAGTGACTCAATAAAAGCACGATAAAATAGGGTCAGCATAGTTTTGTCAATGTTAAAACGGAACAATTTCCGAAGATAAAACAACCGCTGACGTCCCCTCTTGCATACTGCTTCGCAGTTCTTGTTAAAAGTCAATTTATCATCAATGACAATCTCAGGATACTTGTAATTATCCATGCGTTCAACAGACTGGCCCTTAATGACTGTGGGATCATGGTTTGGAGCCTGAGTTCTTAAATCAATAATCATGTCTTTTGTTTTGGATGCATTAAGCACCAAAAAAGAAAGATCGCACCACCTGATAAAATCCTCCAATACTGGACCATGGCTGGATTCATTATTGTGCAGCAAACTTACAATGACGGTATCGTCTGCAAATTTTAAAATGTGCCTGTTTTCATAGACACTCTTGCACATATCTGTATAAAGGATAAAAAGTAAGGGAAAGAGAACACAACAGATCAAAAGTGATAAAAATGGTGTATTGTGAACAGCAAAGCATTTCTGTGCTTAAAAACAAAACAAAAAAAAACGTTAACTAGGCACGAGTATAATGGTTTTAAAAAACTTTAATCCAGAATTCTATTATTGTGATCGTCACAGGGGTGTTTATATCGAGCATTTTACATGGGCTATGAACACCGCTTCAACCAAACCTTTCAAAAACAAAAAACTATTCGTTTTAAAATATTTGCATTAATGCTGCCAAAATCCAACACGGACCCAATATTGTCATTCATGTATAGTTTGCTATCTCAAGCTTTTCAGAAATCGATTAACTGTATAGGCACCCGAGCATATCCAAAACTATACACAATGTTATTCAAGACTACTCAAGTCACCTCATATAAACAGTTTACCATCTGGCTGGATGGCAAACTGACACTTGTATTTAATGACAGAAGTGGAACCATTTTAGACACTGATTCAGAGATTCATTAAAAGTAATTCCGTCATGATATCCATCATATATAAAGCTAACAAATTTGTGACTAATATCTAAAACACACACAATATATATATATATATATATATATATATAAAATAAACGACTTAAGTACCATCAAGGTTTTTCCCACCTGTGAAAAAGGCCATATACCAGCAGGTCATTTGTAAAGCAAACCCAAAAAAAAGAGAATGCTAGAACAAACGAAGGTATCCAATAACAAGAAAGCACAGGCACAGCAGGACTACCCGCACTCTACTGTCCTCTATTAATAGTCTACAGTAGTAACCCAAGCCAAACACAAAGACACAAACTGCTTCCATGGCTACACACACAGATTCCCATTGCCCTGGGGTAATAGTTTCTAAATGAAGACAACAGCAGCCAAGACAAAGGTTAGGGAAAGCCTTGCTAAAAAACAATTTACAAATCATATGAGGCAAAAATTTCAAGTTTATATTAGAGCTGGAATAATATGAATTTTACAGTACAGCATCTGCACCATTACCACAGAGACCCACCAATTCATTCTTAAGAAACCATTTCTCAGTTAAACAGAGAGTTAGTTACAGTACATGAACGCATCACGTATAAGCATGACCACTTTGTGCAGCAGTCTGCTGTTGGACACGAACATTAATTAGCCAACTTTTTTGGGAACCTTATCTTGTTGACTGTTTGGGAATCAGCTATTATAAGCTAGCTAGATAGTACCGTGAGATAATGGTGCACAGGTGTACACAGAGGATATTACATGGTTGCATGAAGTTTATCTTCGAGTGGTGAACATGTGAGTGAGTGAGCGAGTGAGTGAGGTGAAGAACTGAAAATATTTTCAACACAAGAAAAACTTCATATCTTCATGCCACTGTATAATGTTCTTTATATTATCTGTACACATCCTAAATAAGACACGTTAATTCATATTTATTATGCTAATTAGGTAAATTCATATTAATTATGCTAATTAGGTAAAACCATTAAACCGGTACACTCAATAAAAAAGTAATACAAGATTATTTCTAATACCCCCTGTGCTCTGTAGGCCTTTGTATTTCTCAAAAGTAGGGCCAACTAGTGTTTAGATTAAAAAATATAAAATGACATTTCACAGCTTTCAAGGCTAACCTCAAAAAAAAAAAAAAAAACCCCGCATGAACCACATCCAGTAAACAATTCCATTTAATTGAACTGAAACTGACACTTGTGTTTGACTTAAAAAAAAAATAATAATAAAATCATTCCAACCACAAAGATCCCAATATTTTTCATCAAAACAATTATATTCTAAAATAGTTATTTACATGAATCAGTTTGATTTGAAAAAATAAGTAGGTAAAGCTATGAAAACTCACTTCAAAGTCTCCCATGACGCATAACATCAAAACTAGCTGATGGAAAATTTTGCTGAATACTTCATCAGAAACAGTGAGAGCTCAAGAACATCCCTATAAAAGTTCTGATTGATATTCACGAGTAATCCAGTCAGAAACCAATAAGGAGAGAGAGAGCCTGGCCGCTGTCCCGTGACTCAAAAGTCACTGGCAGTTCCCCAATGTCACACAAGCAGAGTTTTTATTCTGCTGCACCAACTTCAACCTGCCGTTACTCCCAAAGTACTGAACAGATCTTTATAAAGACAAATTTCTTTGGAAAGCAGAGATTATAAACTTTTTAATGATAGTATTCACAATAGAAAATATTCAAGAGTTAAGTAATGACAGATTTGTAAACTTAAATGAGCGTCTGCATGCACAATTTCCACACCACGGCCAGCGAGCATGTGATATGCCTACACTCAGGTCTGTGATGCATTTCGTATGAAAAATACGAGTTTTTCAACATGAAAAGATTAGCTTAAAGATACGAAGTTTGTGTGTAATTTTCATTTTACCAGAGCGTCAGCGACGCAGTAATTCTCAAAGCCGTACCATGAGAAACCAGACTCGTTTATACGTAATTAGCCAAGTTGTTCTTTATAAGAACAGTTAGATCTTCAAAACAAAACAAATCAGAAACCATTGAAAACTCAAGGAGGAGTAGGGATTTTCCTCAAAGTTTGTTAACCGGCCTAATTAGCAACTTGTTAATGAAAAATCACAAGACCAGGGAGTAACTTTTGTGTAGACTGATTCGATCTTCCAAACAAAATAATCAATCAAAATCCATTGAAAACTCAGGGAGGGGTAGCGACTTTTATGACTTGTGGACAGACGACAGACGCGGCGTGATGGCAATAGCTCATCGGCCCATGGCCGTGTGAGCTAATAATAATTTGGACACATTCACAAACAAAAAAAAAGTACCCAAAATTTATCAAAAACAATTAATTGATTTCCTCACAAGTGACATATCGAGATTTGGGTCATGGTTTTGGTTCTTCATGTCCCAGATGGAGCTCGTATGAAAAATTTCCCAGTAGAACACTCGTGTCCATATGATGATAATTTAAGCAACGTCCGTGTTTCAACATACACCCGAGTATTTTCCCAGACTGAAAGTAACAATTATTTGCACCAAGATATAAAGATTGGGGGGGGGGGGGGGGGGGGATTATAAAGAATATCTTGAATTCATGAGAACTTAACAGACAGTTTGAAATAAACATGTAGTCTTAGCAAATCAAGTCTGCTTACATTTTCAAAAACGATCACATTAAATTCCATGCAGAGGACCACTGCAAGTACTTGGACCTAGGTGTAAAAACTGCCCAATACTTTTGTTAATTTTTACATTTAATAGTTTATTAAAAAACATAATTTAATTCCATGTGTAACCATCACTGGGCCGTGCTAACATTTCCTATTGCAGTATACTTTCAAACCTCTATATTACACACCTACTCTACATTTATTAAGATAATCATTTCACCCTAAAACATGATTTTTACAACATCATTCCAGATAAAACAGAAAAGAAATAAAGTTCACAGAATAACTCCGAAAATATCAGTACCAGTCGCTAATATTTTCATATTTATCTGAAACACTGTTTACTGAATCTGAAGTCATTCCTGATATACTGTCTGATAATGGACAGCTCGTTTTTGCCTTTATGTTTTAAGATTTCGTAAGAGAAAAGTGGTTGCTGTGCTCTACCAGAAATGTCAAACAACATTTTAATGGAAATTAAAGTGAAAGATGTTTTAATAGTGATTAATCAAATTAATCAGTTGTATTCTTAAAGGCATACTAGAACAAAAATCATCTTGATATCTGCAGATGACCTCCGCCTCTCGTTAATATTAGCTGTTGTCAGGAAACAAAGCAGGCCATGCAAAGTTCAAGAAGGCAGCAGGGGCACTCCCTCAGTCGCTGCTCGCCAAATGACGTGCTACTGTCAGAGCTTCTGTACAGCCCCACGGCAGAGGCCTAAACGAACAATAACACTTCTCTGGCAGTTCGCTGAGATATAGGACACTACTGTCTCCTCACAATGACTGCAGAAAGATATGCAGCTTGTGTTTGTAAAAAATACAGTACAGATTCAGGCTTTTGCATGCCATACAAGTAAGGAATAAAACTCATCAGGTTGTGCTACTATACGAAAATAATCAACAACTGGACACTGTGGCCATTATCACTTCAAAATGAAGGACATATTTTGAGTTATTATACATACCGGCCACTTTATCCATGGAATAAAAACAACGAATTCTCTTCCCTTCTAGCGGGTTTATTGATGGCATGCAATATTATCATATCGCTTATCCTCCATGTATTACACCACTCTCCCCCATGGAGAGTGTGCAATATTGTTAAAATATTGCAAGTTGTCAAGACAACACAATGTCACACGCGAGGATCTAACGACAAAACTTTTCTGCTGCGCACGCACACAATCATTTCTTTGTCGGCTGGGAGAGAGACAGAGGAGACGGGGTTAATTCAGTGCTAGGTTTAAGCACTAAATAAGTAAACAAACTAAAGACGCACCGAATACCCGAAAGGCTACCAAAACTTCATTATTCTTCACGCATAATTACGAGAGGGAACAAAAAAAAAAGAAAAAAAAAAAAAAAAACCCCAAAACAAACAAACAAAAAAAAACCATACCAACAGACATCAAAAAACTGGAAGAGAGACACATCAGAGATGTAAAACTTCTGCAGCAGTGACTGACAGTTTGTTCACAAAAATGGCCGCGAGGTTTGCTTCATTCAAAGCCAAAGATTTAAAAAGAAAGATGCACCGAACACCCGAAAGGCTACCAAAACTTCCCTGGATATTCTTCACGCATTTAATCTTCCACATTAAATATATGGAAAAACTGGAAAAGACACACATTGGAGACATAAAACTTCCGCGCTAGCGAGTGACTGACAGTTTGTTCACAAACATAGCCGCGAGGTTTGCTTTATTAAAAGCAGAAGATTTAAAGAGAAAGACGCACTAAACACCCGAAGGGCTACAAAAACTTCACGGGATATTCTTCACGCACATTTACAAGAGAAAAACATACCAATGGACATAAAAAAAAAATGGAAGAGAGAGAAATGTAAAGTTCTCCTTGGAGGTGAGGAAAAGTGACAGAGACACAAGAGGACTTCACTCAGCAAAGCCCTTTTGTTTTGAACAACTGCAATGTAAATTAACTACGACCAAAAGTAACTTTGAACTTGAATGGTCAACCTGTATATAGCTTGTATACAAGTTGGGTTGTTGTTCAGGCTTTTTGGACTTGTACCATTTTTATTGTTAGAACTTGGACTTTGTCCATGTACACTGGATTAACAAAACATTGAATTACATTCAATCAGAATCAGCATTCAATATTGGTAAGTCACCCCCCTGTTCTTAACTTTTTGTAAAATCTATAATTGTTCCATCAGATGCGTATGTATAAAATAATAATATTGGCTGCCCTTTTTTCGTGGTCTGTCAGATATATTCCATTCAGCTACTCATCTTCGACTCATTGAATATCATGCTAGCTGAATGGAATACATCTGATAAACCACTCAAAGCCAGCCAATATTATTTAAACGTTTCATTCCTCTTATATTAAAGTAAATATGCCAATGCTAGCTATCTCTTCTCTATTTATTAACGCAGTCATTCCAGGTCAAGTGTCCTTTTATGGTTATGTAGTGGAACAAGTTAGTTCCTGTTAAAGAAAACAGTCCCTCTACAGCCTTTTCATTTTCTGTCTTGAAGTTGATAATTCAGAAAATGCACCTTGTCACGTTACTGACAATCCATAAAACCCTCCATCTTAAAAGACTCTCTGTGAAAATTTAAAGTTATAACTTCATTTCTGATTGATACAAAGCGCTGACACTGGAGACTCCTTACAAAAATGAAAAGCATCTCAAAAAGTACCAGTCAAAAGAACAAGTGCATAGATAAAAACCTGCGATTTTGCAGCCAGAACTACCGCCAGAGACGCAAAAAGAAAACCTATATTCCCCCCACCTTATTTCCAGCCTCATCCCAAATAATAATAAATAATTTAAAAATATGTTTATCTGCAATAACACGCTGTACTTGAAATTAAATTCAAGAATCTAGAAATAGGTCTAAAATTAATACACTGGCAATTCTAAAGTGTTATATGGTTGATATTAAACACTGAAGGCCCGGTCCCACAATACCAATAACTATAACGATAACTATAAATAAAATCGGTCCCCTGCAGTTTGTGTGGTTGGTGGTCACACCAGACCGATAACGATACCTATAGCCCAGGCCTGGGTTTATCCGTATCAGTGAGATTGCTTCTGGACTGATTTTTCCAGGCTTGAACGTGATCCAATAAAACATCTGCCCAAACAGGCAATTGTTTTCATATGACATTGTCTGAGCACGTGCTGTTTTCCCTGGGCATCTTTGTACATCCTTGTTGCATCGTGAAGTCATGGAATACGGATTCACGGAAAATAAAAAACAACCCGTGATGCACCCGTATTAAAATCTGTAACCACTCTGTATTTTGAGTCCTTTTTTATTATATTTCCGTAGTCCGTGACCTATCCGTATTTTATCAACCACTGGAGTGTGTACATGGGTTGTTTTGAAGTCCAAGCTGTACAGTACGACCCGGAATAATGTGCTATTACTTGGAAAAAACTTCTATGACTATTACTAAGTTGCATGCATTTATTTACCCGAGTGGCAAGACCAACTGATATAGTGGGGATTATAGTTGTGGTGTGACTGCTCCAGACTGGAACTAAATTCAGACAGAGGGACGGTCATAGGTATAGTCATTGGTGTTGTGGGACCAGGTCCCAACACTGCATAAACGACAAATCCATGTGTAGTAATAATAATAAAAATTTTTCACAAATGTGACTCACAGTAATCCGTCACAAAAACCATAAAGACAAGCAAATGCTGGAACAGCAGTTCAAGTCCCTCCCGATAAACTGTTCATGTCTGAATCACTGAGATTAAATCATTAAATCAGTTCTCATTTCCTTTTTCCAAGTTCCGGTATGTGTGACCAATTTCTCATTGTGTAAATATAATCTAGACAAATGTTTGTGGACACCTGAGCATCACACACAAATGTGCTTTTTGAACATCCTATTCTAGATCGGGTTTACTGTTATAACCTCTTCACTAAATTTTGGAGCGTGGCTTTGGAAATTTGCCCATTCAGCCACCAGAGCACCGAGGTCGGACAGAAAGGCCTGGTGCGCAGTCAGCATTCCATTTCATCCCAAAAGCGTTCGGCGGGGTTAAGGTCAGGCTCTGTGCAGGCCACTCAAGTAATTCCACTCCAACCTTGTGCAAACTATGCCTTTATGGACGTCAATTTGTGCACAATGTGAGAACAGGATTGGGCTCCTTCAGTCCAATAAAGGGAAACTGTAATACTACAACATAAAGACTTCCTGGACAATTTTGTGCTTACAACTTTGCTGCAACAGTTTGGAGAAGAACCACATATGCGTATGATAGTGAGGTGTCCACAAACTCTTGGCCATATAGTGTACCACCTAAACCACTCTAAAATTTGTAAAAACTAGCATTTGTCTTTTAGTTTATAAATCCTTGCAGATGCACTACGTGGTTTGTTTTTCTGCACCTTCACATGTTTGCAGGTTTTGTAAGTCACTCTGGATAACAGTGTCTGCTAAAAGCAAATGCAAGATAGACTTTGAAAACCTTAGCTTTTAAGTGATTAGCAGAATAACTTACAAGCTAGAAGGGAAACATCACATTTCTAAGTAGTGTGATACACAAGGATTGACCTACATGGCCAAGCCACAACAGTGCAACCGGCGAGGTTGCACATGAGGTGCACATGCAAGCACTTTTGTTTTTGTTTCTTTGCAGAATGCCAACTATAGAAGTTCAGGCAGTTGCTAACTGGCAATAGCTGATGTTCCATTATCACTCATTCTTGATGCAAGTGATTATGCAACTTTTTGGTCATTCAGGTACTTGAAAACACTTGGAACAGAAGAAAACATTCACCCTGTTGGTGGGAGAGTACGAGTTTGAATCCCGACGATGCCACAGCTTTATGCGCCAACCTTTCAAGAGACACTAGTCAATTGTGGGCTAAGGTATGGAGAAGAGGGCAGACGGAGCTTTCTACCAAGTGCCCTGTGATGCAGCACGAGCGACAGTTGGAGGAAGTACGTTTGAGCCTTCACCCTCCCTAGTTGGTAGCTGTTGCATGATGAGTCGTGGGTAGGAAATGGCAAGTGACCAAATTGGGGTGGGGGAACGCCTGAAGGAAAATGCTAAGTGCTTAATTGTACCACATGAACAGACAAGTAGCAGACAGTCCACATACCTGAAGTGAAGAATTTCACTAAGCGATACCTTCCTCTCCTCCCAGTTACAACATGACTAATACAAATGGCTGGTTACAGACAGCACAAATCAACACTAAACTCCCAGTATCACCTCAGATCTGCTGCTATGGAGTGTATCATTTGGTGAACAACCGATAAAACCATGTCAGAGAAATACTACCCACCACATCTGTACTGTAGTCGACATTTCAACTTTTCCTTGCACCAAGAAAAGAACAACCTGTTTAATCAAAATCACACATACAATTTAGGCGGCACGATGGTGTAGTGGCTAGCGCTGTCGCCTCACAGCAAGAAAGTCCGGGTTTGAGCCCCAGGGCCGGCGAGGGCCTTTCTGTGCAGAGTTTGCATGTTCTCCCCGTGGGTTTCCCCCACAGTCCAAAGACATGCAGGTTAGGTTAACTGGTGACTCTAAATTGACCGTAGGTGTGAATGTGAGTGTGAATGGTTGTCTGTGTCTATGTGTCAGCCCTGTGATGACCTGGCGACTTGTCCAGGCTGTACCCTGCCTTTCACCCGTAGTCAGCCGGGATAGGCTCCGGCTTGCCTGCGACCCTGTAGGACAGGATAAAGCGGCTACAGATAATGAGATGAGACATACAATTTAAGTCTAAAGGCAGCTGTTGAGTCAGTCAATAAGTGTTTATGCAAAACACATAGTTGTGTACAATTTTTCAATCAAATACATTTATAAATTCATCTCTGAATCTGTATAACTTGTCCTGTCCTAGCTGGGACTATCTACTTACTCAGCGGAAGGAATATGTGGTTACGTGTTATTAACGTCAACACGGAAATCAGAAAGTAACTTACCCCAGTTTCTGTCTGAACGTACCTGAATACCAGAAAACCACAATTCTTATTAACTATACTGCTCAAATGTTGGAAAAATACATAAACTTGTATCATGTACAAGTTTGTGCAGTAAGCTTGGGTAAGACACGTCTTTTTGATCTGTTTCATCCCGAGACCTCTTATTAATTTGCACCAGCAGCGCTGGTGCAAATTGTTACTCTCACTCATGATCTTTCTACTTTATTATTCTCCCAACGTTTTTTAGGATGCCATTTCTCCCTCAGTTTTCAATCAGTCATCACCAAATTCCACATGCAGAATACCTCTGGGCTGAATTAAGTTGCTATGACTTTTGGTGCTGATCTGGATCACAGAACCGGAATGATCCATGAAAAACAGGATTTTTTTTTTCAAATCCCTTATAACTCTGTCAATTTTCAATATTTTAAAAAAAAATGTCTTCAGGGCGGCAGGGTGCAACTTTTCCCTCACTAAGTGTCATTCTCCAACTCTCTTACCGTTACAGACCTACAGGGTACAGTGACCAGACGTCCTGGTTTGTAACAGCTAGCACAAATTACTATGACTTCAGTCACAGTCTCTGCCTAGTTGGGCGGCACTGTCGCCTCACAGCAAGAAGGTTCTGGGTTTGAGCCCAGTTTGCATGTTCTCAGTTAGGTTAACATGGGGTGGCCTTGGGCTGAGGTGCTCTTGAGCAAGGTACCTAACCCCTAACTGCTCCCCGGGCGCTGTAGCATGGCTGCCCACTGCTCTGGGTGTGTTCACTGCTTCAGATGGGTTAAATGCAGAGGATGAATTTCACTGTGCATGTGACAAATAAAGGTTTCTTCTTCTTCACACGAACAATTTGGATAGTTGCATCTTTTAAATATTTTTCAACATGAACTCAACAACTACCCTGAGGCTTCGAGTAAGAAGCTTTCTGATCTCATCTCATTATCTCTAGCCGCTTTATCCTGTTCTACAGGGTCGCAGGCAAGCTGGAGCCTATCCCAGCTGACTACGGGCGAAAGGCGGGGTACACCCTGGACAAGTCGCCAGGTCATCACAGGGCTGACACATACAGTAGACACAGACAACCATTCACACTCACATTCACACCTACGGTCAATTTAGAGTCACCAGTTAACCTAACCTGCATGTCTTTGGACTGTGGGGGAAACCGGAGCACCCGGAGGAAACCCACGCGGACACGGGGAGAACATGCAAACTCCACACAGAAAGGCCCTCGCCGGCCACGGGGCTCGAACCCGGACCTTGTTTCAACCCTCAAAATGTCACAAGAGTGAATAAACTGAAGTAGATGACATGAAGGTTGTTGGACTGCCCTTACCTTGACTATGAGCCAGTGATGTTTGTGTAATGTGTCAGCTTGACAGAAGAGGTGCAGCTCACATCACATGCAAATCTGTAAAGAAGAAACAAACAAAACTAGCATGTGAGAGTTCACTACAATTAACAGGACACACTTCAACCCTCCTTTGAGGAAGGAACCTGATCATTTCCACACTCAGCAAACTAATGTGAGCATATGAATAGGAAACTGCATCAGGAAGTGACGCCTTGAGCTTGTTTCCTTCTGGAATTTTCTTTTTCCCAGTGTGACACAGACAAAGCAATGGGAATAACTGAAATGTGTGTGCTGGAATTGCACAACATGGCAGTGTTAAAGGAAGTTAAAATCAGAGCACTTTCGTGATAGTTGAAAGTTTGTGTCAGTATTCAAACTTTTTTGGAGCTCCCGAACAATATGACGGGCTGAAACCGAGCTAGAAACTTCAGCACGCACACACACACACAGCTGTAACCGTCAGCTCACACTGCTGTTTAATCACCGACAGCACCTTGCTAGCAAAGTTAGCTACAGCTTCACTTCAAACTCAGGCGCGATACTGGGTTTTCATACCTACCTGCAAAACGGAACTCACTTCCCAACTGGTCGAGAATCCAAAACTTTCCTCTCCTCTCCTCCACCAAATGCAGAATCCGAAAATTATTTTCCAGTTTAAACAAACCCGAGTTCCTCCGGCAGTCCTGTTACTGACCTGAAGCGACTCAACTCGTAGTAAAACTCCTCCACTTCCACGTTCAACGTCTCATTCGGTATTGTTGGTAGTTTTGTAGTACGTGCGCGTGACCTTTAGGAACGTCACAAGGTCGGGAGCGCGCACGTCCTAAACTGACCGGAGTTGCGTTCCAAATAGCATACTTGAACACTGTGTGCTATCCTGCTGAAAATCAACATAACACGGTCAGCGGCTTAGTTTAAACATCTGTTTGAAGCAACATGGTCTAATTTTGTTCGTGCTGTATTGCATTGCAGCTTGTATAGTGCCCTCCAGGGTGGCACGGTGGTGTAGTGGTTAGCGCTGTCGCCTCACAGCAAGAAGGTCCTGGGTTCGAGCCCAGCAGCCGACGAGGGCCTTTCTGTGTGGAGTCTGCATGTTCTTTCCATGTCTGCATGGGTTTCCCCGACAGTCCAAAGACTGTCTAACTGGTGGGTCTAAATTGACCATAGGTGCGAATGTGAGTGTGAACGGTTGTCTGTGTCAGCCCTGCGATAACCCGGCGACTTGTCCAGGGTGTACCCCGCCTCTCACCCATAGTCAGCTGGGATAGGCTCCAGCTTGCCTGCGACCCTGTAGGACAGGATAAGCAGCTACAGAGGATGGATGGATAGTGCCCTCCAGGATTATTGGCACCCCTTGTAAAGATAAGTAAAAAGGGTTAGGAAAAAAAAATCTACTTTTTGGTGAAGTTGTTTCATCTCACACTGAAAAAACAAGCAAAATTCAACCTTTAACTGAAATAAAGGTTTGTAGGCAGCACGGTGGTTAGTGTAGCGGTTAGCACTGTCGCCTCACAGCAAGAAGGTTCCGGGTTCGAACCTTGCGGCCAGCAGGGGCCTTCCTGTGTGGAGTTTGCATGTTCTCCCCGTGTCTGCGTGGGTTTCCTCCGGGTGCTCCAGTTTCCCCCACAGTCCAAAGACATACAGGTTAGGCTAACTGGTGGGTCTAAATTGACCGTAGGTGTGAATGGGAGTGTGAATGGTTGTCTGTCTATGTGTCAGCCCTGTGATGACCTGGCGACTTGTCCAGGGTGTACCCCGCCTCTCGCCCATAGTCAGCTGGGATAGGCTCCAGCTTGCCTGCGACCTTGTAGGACAGGATAAGTAGCTACAGATAACGGATGGGTGGATGAATGGGCAGCACGGCAGCGTAGTGATTATCACTGTTGCCTCACAGCAAGAAGGTTCCGGGTTCAAACCTTGCAGTCAACAGGGGCCTCCCCGTGCTTGCGTGGGTTTCCTCCGGGTGCTCCGGTTTCCCCCAAAGTTCAAAGACATGCAGATTCGGTACAATGGGGCCACTGTAATTAGCGCAAGCTGTAGTGGTTTCCCACCCATGATGTATGTACATTTTATATATATATATATATATATATATATATATATATATATATATATATATTGCTATCGCAAAGTTAAAAAAAAAATCTACCTAAATTTATTCAGGAAAAATCACTCAAAGAAATAATCACTTTCAACAAAAGCACATACCACTATTATTGCCACCTTGACATGTAATACTTTATACAACCTCTCTTTGCCAGTAAAACAGCACTGAATCTCTCCTATAACATTTTATAAGGTTGGAGAAACAGAGCGGCGGCATGGTGGTGTAGTGGTTAGCGCCGTCACCTCACAGCAAGAAGGTCCGGGTTCGAGCCCTGTGGCTGGCGAGGGCCTTTCTGTGTGGAGTTTGCATGTTCTCCCCGTGTCCGCGTGGGTTTCCTACGGGTGCTCCGGTTTCCGCCACAGTCCAAAGACATGCAGGTTAGGTTAACTGGTGACTCTAAATTGACCGTAGGTGTGAATGTGAATGGTTGTCTGTGTCTATGTGTCAGCCCTGTGATGACCTGGTGACTTATCCAGGGTGTACCCCGCCTTTCGCCTGTAGTCAGCTGGGATAGGCTCCAGCTTGCCTGCGACCCTGTAGAACAGGATAAAGCGGCTACAGATAATGAGATGAGATACAGAGCAAGGCATCTGAGACCATTCCTCTTTACACAATCTCTCCAGATCATCCAGGGTTCTCGGCTGTCTCCTCATCAGGTCACCCCACAGGTTTTCAATGGGGTTCAGGTCAGAAGACTGAGATGGTCATGGCCGAAGCTTGATTCTGTGCTCAGCTAACCATTTGGACATATGCTGCCTGCTGGAAGATCCAGTGATGACCTAATTTTAGTTTCCTGGCAGAGGCAGCTGGATTTTGATTTGATATGTCCTGGTATTTCATGGAGTCCATGATGCCATGTACCCTAACAAGGCTTTCAGGGCCTTTGGAGGAAAAACAGCCCCAAAACATCACAGAACTTCCACCCTGTTTTACAGGTGGGATTGGGTTCTTTTCATTATAGCCATCCTTCTTTTTACATCAAACCCACCTTGAGTGTTTGTTGCCAAAAAGCTCCATTTTTGTTACAGCGGATCATAGAACATGATTCTAATCAAAGTTGTAATAGTGTTTCGTAAACATCATGTGCTTACATTTGTGATTAATGGACAGAAAAGGCTTTTTTTCAGGCAAACCTTCCAAATAATCTGGAAGGTCTGATGGTGGTTTTGGAAGCCCCAAGATTTTACTTTTTCTTGTAATTCACCAACAGTAATCCTTGGGAATTTCTTTGCCTCTCTTACCGTCCTCCTCACTGTACATGGGGACAAAATAAACTTGACAGGAAGAGGACCCAAGTTTGTAACAGTTCCAGTTGGCGTCCTCTTTTTATTATTGCTCCAACAGTAGAAATGGGCATTTTTCAGAGAGTACTTTTTAAAATAACGATCCCCTGACTTCTGAAGGTCAACATACTTTTCCCTCATTTGGTTTGTTCTCTTATCTTTCCCATGTTGATGGATAACTAAGGGAAATTTGGCCTCTGCGTCACCTACCCAGTTAATCAGAAAGTCATGGATTACAGCTTGAAAGTCCTTACACACTCCACTCAGCTAAAAAAAAAAAAAATTGTACAATTTAAATGGGAAACATGCTTGAGTTACATTGTGTTTATTTCTAAGGGTGAAATAATAGGGGCATGTGTCTTTTTGTTTAAAATAATTTCTTGATGAGAATTTTTTTCCCTAAATATATTTATTTCAGTTAAAGATTGGATTTTTCTCACTTTTTCAGTGCGAGATGAAGCGACTTCACAAAAAGGTAGGTTTTTTTTTTCAAAATCCCTTTTTACGACTATCTTTATAAGGGGTGCCAGTAGTCATGAAGGGCACTGGGTCTATGACTTTATAAAATTGATTAATGCACATTTGCCCTTAAAGTTTCCTTACTATTGGGGAAATTAGAAACATTTCACCTGCCCCTACTTACCCATTTTATCAGCTCAACCTGTTTTGACTCTTGCTAGCTGGACAGACAACACAATTAGTATGCATGCATGTGTTCATTTATTCATTCATTCATCACAGTCTTGTCTCTATCTGGAAGTTAAATGCAGTTCTGGAAGCAGCTCCTCCTCAGACTGTAGCTTATCATTTAAAATGCCAGTTTATTCAGTTACCATGATCCAAAATGTGTTTGGTGATTAAAGTAGAAAATGATAAAAGGAGACAGTAGAAAATAGCAGAAATATCACTATCGCCTTAAAACAGATGTTTAACAAAAATGCATTACTGGCATAATTCACATGAACAGGTCATTTGACCTACTGAACCAAGATTTAAGACATCCATGATTTATGTTGTTGGCGGTTGCAATTATAAGATCAGATTTACTGAAGATAAAAGATAAATGCATTTCTTATTGTATGGTAATGAGCTGGGTATCATTACTGCATTTGATCTCAGGTGGGGTTTTTTTTTGGTCTTATTTTGGAAATGAAGTGACTGAATTACATTGTGGGATTTAGTACACCACAAAAATGGAGCTCACCGTCTACTTGGAAATTCTTATGTTCACATACCGTGTACACCATCCTGCTTATGGGTGGGATTCAGTCTGAATAGTAGGCTAGACATAGTATACCATTTTGCACCTGGAGTAAACCTTAAGGTAAAGGGTCACTGCCATTTCTGAGAGTAGGTTCAGTCCACCATAATAAACATAACAATGAAACATTGATCAGGATAACCTATGGTCAGCTATTACGAGAATAATTTATTAGCTTACCCCCCCCCACACACACACTTTTATTTAAACTGAGAAAACTGCTGAATAGGATACAAAACACCAGATCTTTAAAAAACACAGTTTTGGTTTTTTTTTTTTTTGGGGGGGGGGGGGGGGGCCACATGCATGCTCTGATTATCCCATTAAATATATATTTTGGAACACAGCCTTTAAGGTGTTGGATATTAATCTGTGCTAGTCACGAAGGCAACTGTACATTTTTCAATCCCTGGCTGCAAAATGGTACAGCTGGCACTGTGTTCATTCAGGTCATACAGCATGCTGTTCATATGTAAAAGGTTAATGGGTAGTTTGTCTAAACATCTCAAAGGTCATAACGCCACAAATGCTCCAGGAAAACGAGCCCCTTTTACGATCTGATCTTTGGATTTGCTCTGTAGATATGGTCCAGGTCATGTTACTACACTTCTCAGTCAACACAGTCATTGAGGAGGAATAAAGAAGCCTGACTGACAGCTTCAGGGAAGGGCACCAGTGCAACCATCTTCTCGAAAAAGGACATGGTGGTGGAATCATCCAGGCTGACAACACTGAGATGGTACAGCGCTACGAGAACCTGGCTCTTCACCACTGTAACAGGTTGGGTTGGAAAGTAAACAGAGAATACCAGAGCAATTAATCTTCTGAAGAAGCTCAAGTGTAAGCAGGAACCCACTGCACGCGTTCTAACGCCTCCCCCAACACACACACACACACACACCTTTTAAGAATATTGAAATAGAACAGTAAGTTTTAGCGCATGAGTGATAAAATTCTGCCCTCTAGTGCTTGGAAGCTGAACAGCACTAAAACAGGTTGTTCAAATCCTCTATCCTCATGTTATGGGCTCTAACATAGCAATCAGTGCTCCAAAAGAATTTTGTTAGCAAATTAAACGGAGTGATCATAAGGAGTATATGGTGTGTTTGATTTGTCTGTACATTTAACCGTCAGCTTTGTGCTAAAATCAGAAACAAGACAAGATTCTCCCGGTCTCTGCTGTTTAGAATATACTTTATGAAATCTTAAATGTAGAAACGTTTATTAAAACTACTTTCTACCCATACAGTTCGACATGTACTTTTTGTTTGTTTAATTATATTTAACTTTATGGAATGTCCCGGTTATCACTTCAACTACAGCAGCTATAAAAGAGCTGTTTCCTCACCAGTTTCTTTTCTCTCTGATGAAGTTCAAGGGACAGAAATGCAGTGCGTCATGTTACAGATAAACCAGAAAAAAAAAAAAAACCTCCGGTCTTGAAGACCCAGCCATGATAGAACTTTATCTCTAATCGTTAGAGCACAGACACTGGAGACTCCCTTCCATTAAGCATCTCCAAACTTCATAACAACTGTTCGTATTTATTAGATACCAAATTCTTTAACCTGATTCATCTATTAAAATAAACAGACATTAATAATAAACCTCTGATTTGCCTTCTAACCTGAAGTACTGTCAGAGCTGCAGAGAAAATTCAACCAGAGACATTGCTGCAATATAAGGGCAAAATAATGCATCAGAAACCTCAAAGGATGCTACACTAGCTAAATCGACTTCTAGGGTAGATGCTTTACCTAGTCCTTATGAAAAGAAGTAGAAGTTGTTCTGTTATAAATGTGGATTTTACAAGACAAAAAACCCCAGACATATTGATGCTGAACCTCTGACTACCCTGCTTTACAGAGGATTAAAATGGAACATTTTTCCTGTACAGCCAAAAGATGTCAGATGAAGCTGAAGCAAACTCTTAAGCCACTAGTGTCCCAATCCAACTTTACAGAAAAGATTCCCAGCTAGTTGTAGTGATTTATACAGTCGAACAAGAACCTCTCATGCACTGTAAATGCGACATTCAGTCATGACATTCATTTGAAACACTTTAAGATGATACATTTTATTGCCATAAACAGTGTAGGAAAATGAAAAGAAAAACAAAAAGAATAAAAACAGCCAATTCTTTTTATAGTACAGTAAGAAAATGTTCTACGACTTTCATTTCATATCCAGTAAAATGTCAAATAAAATGGTTGCAACACATGGATACCCAAAGAGAATTTTATACTTGATCTAATAGTAGACAATACGAGTGTCTGTCGTCACCTTAATGGAAATGTGGATGTGATGTTTGTTCAACAAGTTTCCTATGTGAAGGCAGTATTACTGACCGTGTTAGAGATCCACAGCTATTTCTTTTTTTTTTTTGATGAAGAAGTACATGCTGTGGAAGGTAATAGCCTGACTGATAATGTAGCTGATATCCATGTTCATAACTATCATACTTTCATGTCACTCTTCTACTCACAGTGTGGCTGTACCTTTATCACAGAAAGCATTTCTCATCTGGATTATACAGACATGGTCAAAAAAAAAAAAAATCTTCCACACGGTTTAATTATTTAAGAAACAAATGAATATTCAGATTCTCCTAACATTTAAGCTGTTTAATATTTAAGACCGTGGGAACTAAAATGTCACTTCAAAAACTGAACAGCAAGTTAGGAAGCAATACAGAAGACACAATTGGATAGCAATTCCTGTTTTCTTGCATTTCAAATTGACTGAACATGACAATGCCTTGGGAAAAGGAGAAAAACATGTACTGCAAGATCCTTACCCAAAGGCATCAGAATGAAACTGAAGCCACTGTCCTGGGTCTTGCTTAGGTGTGTAGGAAGTTCGTTTATAGCAGATAGTCACGGGCGGGTGTTAACCCATGCCCTGCCCGTTTTCAATCGTCTTCTTTTTAGCCAAGCAGAGAAGCTTGGCACCTTGAAAGATTTTTTTTTTTTTGCTGGCCAAAGCCCGTAGAGATCCAGTCTAGCCTTCCGGAATAATGCAGCCACACAGCTAGATCAATGCTTAAACAAGAAAACAAAAATAAGAACAATGATTTCACAAGGGCCTGCTTTCACAAAGGCTGAAAGGTAACACCTAATATTTTGATGAACAAAGTGACCAAATAACAAAATCAGCCCCATGTGAACAGGAGATTGCAATAAGCTAGTAAAAGAAGCTTCATCATTTCTGTTCATTAAAACGTTCTATTTTACATTCAGCCCAAAACTTAACACTGCTTGTACAATTCTACTACACAGCTTTAATGAGCCAATTTTCCATTCAACACAACCAGGGCTAGGAGAGCACCATCCTAGTAACCCACTGTGCATTCAAATAGGGGTTTTTTCCTCTTCTTTTTTACAGGAGGGATCTCCACAAACAAGTGAGAGCTGTTTGCACTGACCATGCAGGACATAAAACTGCTTGTGCCACCTCTGAAAACATCAATTCTACAAACGTTCCCAGAGGTAACATTTAAGAAAACAAAAAAAAACAAAAGGGAGTGAAGGTAAGGCAGGGAAAATATCCACTGACAGTATAACCTGCATTACCGGCACAAAAATTTATTCAAAAGCACAAGTTACATGGACCTACTGTATAACCTCCTGCAAGGAAAGAGGCTGTATCAAATTAAATCCACATCCAAACTGTATTGTTACAACTGCACAGAACTGGGATGGGGGAGTTGAGTAGCATTTGACTTAAAAACAATTTTAAAATGATTTGGATTGTATTTAAGAGAGCAGCGATATCAAACCCTTTTTGTACCACAGAGAATGTGAATGAGCTTTCCCCTGACAAACTACAATACAGAGCAGGCACTATTTACAGGGAAGCAGGAGGAGTGGACGTAAAAACGATCGATCAGTTTGACATGCATTCACGAGCTGCTCGTTTGTGTGTGTGTGCGCAACTGTCATGAAAATGTATGGTTTTTAATCATATTTTTCCTTCTTGAATAAATATATTCAAATCAAATTGGATTCTGAAGAAGGAGGGCTTCATCTCTAACTATTAGGAATGATGACCGAGTCTTATCATATTCCTGTTGGCATGATACTTTTTTTTCCCCCCTCCCCCCCCTCTCATTTTGTCTTCTTGTCCTGGTCCTGCACTCTCCTCTCCCCTGGCCCCCCTCCCACTCCATCCCTCCCTCCATCCATCCATCCATCCCAGCGTACTGAGGGAGGCTGCAGTCTCTTTAGTGTTTGTCTTTGGATATTACCTCCTCCCTGGGTTTGGCACCCCCAAAGATAGCTGAATTTGGGTTGGCCACTTGGTTCAAGGGCTCGGAGACTGTGCGTGGCTTCAACTGTAGCCTTGGTCTCTGTGCTCTCTCCTCTGTAGAAAAGAGAAAAATACAGCACAAACATATTACAGGTATTACAGCAACGCTCCTATGCGTTACAGATTTTAAATTTATTTTTGCCCTCAGCTCTTAGGGGCTGCAACTTTTTATTGCAAAAAGGGACAGTATGGTAAAAGTACACTGCTGTGAGCTTGCCGCAAAACAATGCTGACCTGTGCGTTAATGGAAGTAGTAAGTTTATTTTTCAGGCCTGAAAACGAAATTAAAATAATGACGGAGCAATTAGCTCAGCAAAGGAAGAGAGCAACATGACATTTCAGAGGCAGTACAAATGTGCAAGAAGAAGGACATACCAAACGCATTAAGCAGTGTACATCGAGGTGACAATTTAAAGAAAACGTGAAAGTCAAGTGTCTCACTAAAGTGTTGGGCCACCACGAGCTACTAGAATAGATTCAACAAGTTTCTGGGACTATACAAGAGGGATAAACACCATTCTTCCCTCAATTATGTGTGTAATAAAATTAAATAACGGTGGTCGAGAGCGCTGTCCAAAACATCACTTCAAAATCATCTACAGACGTTCACCTGGGTTGGGATCTGGTGGCATATTCATCAAATCATTCAGTGAGCCCTCATGCCCCATGGATGTGGGTGGGGCATTTTGGAAGAGACCACATCCATCAGGATAGAACTGTTTCAAATAATAAATGTGACCAGTCAATTTAAGTAATTTGCAGACGCTTCCTTCTACAATACAACAGAGCCACTGTTTTTATCTTTAATTTGTCACCCGTATGCTTGTGTCCTCCAAGCAGACAAATAGTTTAGGTGGCTTCATCTTGTACTCTGAGGTGAATTTGTGTCTAGAATACGTTACTGTTGTTAAGGTCAGCCTAAAAAACATGCCAAGAACCTAACTGCATAAATAATGCATTATTAGCAGTCATTAAAAAGATACAAGATCTGCCCAAACATTCACATCTTATAGAAAAAAAATAAATTTTATATGCATGAAAATTAAGCAGGAATAAAGCTATGACACCATCAGAGGGTTCTCTGAAGTCTGTCGGGCCTCCACGTGGTCCATCTCTGTAGCGGCCCATTCCACCACCGCCCCGTCTGTCGCCAGGACGACCACTTCCACGACTCCTCCCACCCATGAAGTCATCATCTCTAAACCCTGAGGTTGGGTAAAAAAAAAAAAAAAAAAAAAATTTTTAATGCATGTACCAACATCTCAAAGACAAGTTGTTCCAAAATACTGATCCACAATAATGGCTTCAAAATAATTAAATAAACCTTTTATTTCAGATCAGTATTTATTGACAACTCCGAAAAGGGATCTCTTTCCACACCAGCAGTGAGACTAACAATATGACTAATGGCAATGAGATGGAGTCCCTATGACATCATGAAGATTCATTTAAAAAAAAAAAAATCATCCATCTATGGAAAAGACAAGGGAAGATTACAGCATCTCTTCATTTCTATGACTGAGGATTTTCTAAAGCTACCAGCTAGACCTGCAAAACAGGCTTTTTTTTGCCAATATGCCTTTGCTCCCACTCATCGCACCTCCTCCTGAGTGGTCGTAGTCGTCTCTGGAGTCTCGTCCCCCTCCTCTGGGCCCTCGTGAGCCACCGCGGCCTGAAATGCACATGGGCTACGTTTAAAACACTGTAATCTAAGGCAAGGTGTGCGGCTGAAGAGAATCACCCACACACACTGGTTCTGCTAAAGGTGACCTCCTGCCATGCCCTGGTTAGTCACACTGCTAGGAAAGGTGGAACCATTTTCACAGAAAGGCAGCCTTGGGAAAATAGTTCGCGTGTAAGTGAAGCCAAGAGAAGAGATCAGGGAAGCCTATAAATGTAGGATTACTTGCTATTTGAAGAAAACGAGGGAAAAGGCAGACAAATGTAGTGAATGAAGAATGAGCAAGAAGTGAAGTTGCCTACTAAAATCCAAGTTACTTGGCTTAGTTGTAAAGTTATTTCAATAATACGGGAATAAAAGCACCTCATTTTTGACAGCCTACAAAATAAAATCATACAAATCCTTTGGTATATGAGGGATACAAAAACATGGGGAGATGCAGAGGAAACAATCTGTAAATTTAAAAAAAGCACAAAAACACCCACATCCCTTTACCTGGAGCCTGGGCGTGCTGATCCTCGACAGCGCAGACTAGCAAGTGTGACCAATCAAATCACAAATATGGATAAGTTCAAAATGGTATCGTGGATTTATAAAAGTATGATCGATGGTCTTAAGTAACAGAATCATGACCACACAAAGATTCAATGTAACAACCCACTTGGTTGAATTAACAACAAGAAATAAAAAGTTAGGAGCTTTCTTTGCAGGAATTCCTGGAGGAATTCTCACCAGTTCTACCCGCCCTGGTTCCATTTCTCAAAGTATAACCAAATTAGTCATTTGAACCCCTGTGATCCTAGTCTGGTTAACACCAGACCATATCAAGTGAAATATGGTCTGGAATCCGCCTATTGAATTTCTCGTAGGGGAGGTGTGGTTTACGATTGTCAACGGCCGTTTATTGGACGTTGCAAATGTCTATCATTTGGCGTATACGTAGCCCATGGCCAATCATGGCAGTTGTACCCGGTGACGTAGTTAGAGCGACGAAGAAGACGAAGAGGCAACTCGATAGCATTTTCCTGCTCTGGACCAAGCTGTGCCGCAGAAATCCCGAGATCGCCTGCCTCCTTTACCTGGTCTTCCACCAAGGCAGTCAGTGGCGAGACTACCGCAACGACCGGGGTTTGGCTAAACCCCATCTGCTTAGCCACTAAGGGGGCTAGTTGGTAAATGAGACTTTTACCAAACCCTGTCAGGAGCAAGGCAAAGGCATCTGTCTTCGTGTCAACGAAAGACTGTAACGTCAAACGCTGTTCTTTTTTTAAAACAAACTTGCGCGCTAAACTATTCAGAACAGTGTCTAAAGCTTGATCTAAAGCTTGATCGAAAGTTTGGTTCATATCGCTCGCCGCCATGTTAAATGTGATCCGTAAACAGTCCTAAATAAACTACAAGCTTCCGTTTGTCGAGTAGTACGCGTCACCGTCTTTCCACCCCTCCCCACTCTCTGATTGGCTCCCTAACTCAGGCGAGCCTTTAGACCATAGTTTCCATGCTGTCTTTTCAGATCGGAACGATTGTGCAAAGCAGCATGGGATTTCCCAGGCTACTGTGATCCTGACTACGATAAATCAGTTACTGATTGTGGCCTTTTGTGCTCCTGAGAACTTTATCTGACCTCCACATTGTTCATTTTTGTGAAAGCAAATATATAATTAATTGAGGCAGGTCTCACACAAGATCTTGTTGTATGACATGCATTGCATCACATGATTGTTTTAATAAAATCATTAAACTGTAACAGCACTGAGCTTCAGTTATTCTAATATTTTCAAATGCATATGACTTGAGATTGCTGCATTTTACATTTCTTGCCAACTGACTTGTTACTGATTTATGGACTTGGATTTGAGTAGACAGTGGTGATTGGAAGACCAAGTAAGTGAAGATTTGAAAGTATGTGAAGTGTTACTGCACCAAAAAAAAAAAAAAAAAAAAAAAAAAAAAAAACACACAAAACAGCAAGTGTCTTATGAAGTTTTATGGCCGAGTGGACTCATCCGAGACCAGTACCTCTGTCGTCTTTTCGGAAGCCAAATCCACCGCCGCGCTCTTGTCTCCGGCCCTCGGCAATGTCCACCCTCAGTGATCGATCTCCAAGCAGCTATAAAGGAGAGCAGCAGTGTGTCAGCACAATCTATATTGCTACTCAACGGTCATTTTACAGAAATGAAAAGGTACTCACAGCTCCATCATACGTCAAAGCCTCTTTTAGAGATTCCAAGTCATCAAACTCGACATAACAGAAACCTAAAAGGAAGATCAGAACAAACATATTAATGGCAGGCAGATACTGATGATTTATTATTTAATTAGTATCAAGTTTTTAACCGTGACTCACCTTTAAACTTGTCAGTCTCTTTGTCTCGGACTAGTCGCACACTCCTCACGGCGAGGTCTTTGAAGATGGCGTCTATGTCTCCTTGTACTGTGTTGAAGGGCAGGTTGCCTACGTACGCCGTGTATGGAGGCTCTGTGGGGAGCTCCTTCTGTTTGCGGGGTCCACCTGGGCCGCCTGGACCTCGGGGTCTGTCCAGAAGCATAACTGGTCAGCAAGCGGTGCATTTTCAAGTGCTCAAGGTTTATGCATTATCTGATACAAAATTACAGATGTTCCCAATTCAAATGTGGTTTTATTTCCAAGTCATAAATAATAGGCCTCAGATAAAGTGACATCTGCAGACAGTATTAATTTTAAGGAATATGCAAAATTAATTTGGTAAGAAGTTACACCAAAAGTTAAACAAGGATTACTTGAAAGGCTTATATTTGAGTGTGGTTTTCATCCTCCCAAACTTGTATAAAACAGATTTGAAACGGCACTGAGACGATAAAGTGGTGGAGTTGGTCAGTCACCTGTTTGAATAGAATGGAACGTTAGATTAAGACCCCGTCCACACATAGCCGGGTATCTCCTAAATCGAAGATATCTTTCTACATTTTGGCCTGTCATCCACATGAAAACACATCAAAAACGAATATTTAAAAAAAAACTCCGGGCATGCCTTTTCGTGTAGACAGAGATAACCGGAGTTTTGCGTTTTAGAACATCACAATCTGCGCCAAAAAAATGACAACAAATCTGCCCTGACGTCAAACGTGCGACCTTTGTTTACTGCAGAAGCCAGATTAAGCATGGACAAAGAGTAATGGATCGGAGTAGTGCCTTGAAAGCGTTAATTATTGTGCAGGTGCTATTTACATGTTTCATTTTAGAAGCCCAACTACTGATAAGATTCCCAATCAACGTTTTCTTGCGTCTTTTGAAGTTTATACTCCAAAATTGTGTTTAGAAGCAATTCTGTCTCCGAGTCTGTCCAGACGAACGAGCTTGGCACCATGTTTTATGTTTAGGCGGAAGTGACGCCAACAGAGGGCTATTCTGATGTGATTGGGGGTAGGATTTGGGGAAATAATGCCATCTACAGGTTTGGAATGCTTATGAATGTGATTGAAAACGCAGATGTTCGGTTACGTGTGGAAGGGATTTTTTTTCAAAGACGAGGTGGTGTGGATAAAACATTTTTATAAACGGGGGGGGGATGTTCGGTTTTAAAAATACCCGGCTACGTGTGTACATGGCCTTAGAAGAGAACGTAACCTAGATATTTAGAATGACAGTGGAACATAAAATAAGTGTAAAACTGTAACATTAGCGTACATGGCAGTATATGTAAAATGTTCCTGATTTGACCCAAATAAACTAACGCCGATATCATTGTTGGCATAAAGCACCTATAACAATGAAAAAACTGCATTCATAAACATGTTGCTAATTTGAACAACAGACAAAGCACTGTTGGGTATTAGACATATTTCAATACTGCGGAGCATGATAAACAGTGTTCGAAATACCCGGTTGCCCAGATGCGCCGCACAACCACATTTTGTTCCGTGCAACCAATTTTATGGCAAAGGTGCTTGCGGTACAGGCAGCGAATCACCCCCGGACACTGATGGACAGAAAATTTACAAACCCCGAGCCTCGTTATGATGTTTCAAGTTTTTCTGGAACTTTCTCGGGAGTTCTGTGAACATGGCGAATCAAAGCACTTTGTTCAAGTATTTTTCCAAGTCAGCTAGTCGAGGAGACGACAGCGAGACTGCTGCTACAAATCAAAGTCCAGACGAGCAAGGACAAGGAATGGTCGGGACCGAAATGGAAGTACAGCAAAAGGAAACAGCTAGTGAGCAGACGACGGTGAGGAAGTCTTCAAAAGATACATCTTTCAAGAGTCATGGTGAGCAGGACGCCCATGGCTACGTCATGACACAGGAGAAGAGACCGAAAAGATGCTTTGTGACTGGTGCATAGATTTCGACAAGATCAGGAGGCAGAAATACGTTTGTAAAACGATCAAGATAACAAGCATCATTGTACACGAGGGATCGGCAATGCACAAAGTGGCAGCAGGGAGAAGAAGAAGAAGAAGAAAAAAAAAAAGAGGATCTCATTACTGCCCCGTCAGGTTTGTAACTCTCCGTTATTTTCTTCAAATTTCATCATAAATCTTAGTAGTGCCGGGGTAATTCCAAGACGCTGTTTTAATTGTAGTACAACGGAAATACAAATGTTGGTAGATCGCTTTGAGAGCATGGCCATTGTTTTGATTTTTAATCCTCTGGGGTTGAGAGCTTCGCCGGTGAAGCTCGGCAGGTTTAGAATGAGTAGGTCCTGTATTTAGATAAAAATCTTGAGTTTTTGCAGAAATCAGGGACTTAAAAGTGGGGCAACCTAAAATGTTGATGGGCAACTTAACCTTTGCCTCAGGTTGCCCACTGGGCAAACCTGGTTAAAAAAAGTATTTCAAAACACTGATAAGTATTTAACAGTTTACTACAGCTTGATACGGTAAACAGTAGGGCTGTAACGATACACCCAACTCACGATTCGAATCGCGATTTTTGACCCACGATTCGATACACCCACGATTTTTTTTAAATGTGTTTTTAAAGTAGTAAATTTGACTTAACATTTACTTACTTACATTAACTATTTAATAACAAATAATTCAGACCACTGCAGAGAATGAGTAATATGTATGCAAAAATGAACAAATGTATATCCAAAGACTGTTTTATTTCTCAAAATAATACTGTTGAGCCGGAAGCTCTGTTTTTTTCGGTTCTGAAAAAGTCATTTTTCCAAATCATGTAAATCTGTTAAGATTTTTTTTTGGAGGGGTGGCTCTCTCACTGTCTCACTCTCATAGGGCCAATGATTTTCTGTGATCGCGGAAAACAGATGGAAATTACGGAATTTTTATAGTGAAACGTTGCTCGCGTGTCAAAATGTAACTGCCGCAGAAGGCTTCCGCCCAAGCAGACATGCCTTCAGTGTTGCCAGATATTGCTAACGTTTTCCACCCCAAAATGTGTTCAAAACCAGCCAAAAAGCACCTAAACCTGCCCAATCTGGCAACACTGCATGCCTTTCCGGTCAAGTGATTGTGATTGGCTTGTGGCACACCTAGCCAGCCAATGAGCTGCTTGTTTACAGATTCGCTCCCCGCGTCGCAACCAGAATGGCGACCGCTTAAAAGAAATGAATGCTCTGCCAGTGGCGAGTGTGGACATTGCGTGACTCGCAGAAGATTGTCGCAGGTCGGCGAAAAAACGACTTACTAACAGATATAAAAAAAGTAATTTAAGTAAGTTTAAAATGTAATTTAAATAAAAAGTAAAGTATTTCATAAATTGAAGTTTGGAAGCACCTCTGTTTTTGGGCTGAGGAGAAGTTTGAAAGGGTGTACCGCGATTCTGCCTTCTTGTATCGCGATACGGATCGTGGCTCTGCGTATCGCGATTTCGATTCGCATATTGTTACAGCCCTAGTAAACAGGTCAAATATTAGATGTTACCATTAACAATTTTAAATGAGATATTTTGGACCTCCCTGCTTATAATTACAGGACTACATAAAGCATCCAAAGTGGCAAACTGAAAATGTCATGTCTCCCAGGAGAAAAAAAAAAAAAAAAAAAAAGGGGGTGGAGAGGGAAAGAAAGAAAGAAAAAAATAAAACCAAACCAATACTCGTGCTAGAAGTCAACAACATGTACATCATCCCTGGAAACCAAGTTTCACCAACACCAGCACAGACGAGTTCACATACAGGTTATTACTGACAGCTACTGAATCAAACAGCCAGTGTGTGCAGGAACATTTTCAAAATTGTATGCAGATCTGGCTCAGACACTCAAACAGTTTATACACCAGCATTTACACATTATATCAGGCCCTGACACATTTAAATCATGTTGGTCATTTATAGATGCTGCTCCACTTTAGTCTGAAAGCAGCTCAGCATTTCACCTTACATAACCTTCTGGATCGGCGTTTTTGCTCACTACGGTTTCTAACCAACAAACGTCCGACAAAAAGTAGTCACTATTACTTTTGGGAGTGACGCTTTAGTTGTCCCGCTGTTCACTATGGAATCAATTTTGTGCCAAAATGTTCATACAATACTTTTGAAATATCAAACAAAAACGACAAATCAAAATACAAAAAAAAAGGAAAAAAAAAGGTCAATTTTTTTAGACTGGCAAATAAATTATTCGTGTAATTGTGCAAAATATCAGTCTATTACTCTTCAGAAACCTTTTATTTTTGTTCCGCGTCTCTCAGTTTTGACGTAATTTATTTTGGTTGCGATTCCAGCTTTTTCGTTTGCGCTCCCTGACTTTTTGCTTGCAGTTTTGGCACAAACTTCACGTGTGGGTGGGCTGTCCAGGAATGCATTCCCATTGGCTAACTTGTGTTTGACTGACAGCTCCGCTCAGCCATTCCCCCGGAGGCTGTTGCGGCCATCCATTGACGGTAAACAAGGATCGAGTGGACTTCAGTGGCGACTATGATATTGAATTAATTCAACAAAGTGTAAGTGCGGGACAAATGTGTTGTACGTGTTGCAGTAGTGCACATTATGCAGGTGTGTTTAACGTTAGCAAGACAGCTATTATATTGGGTAGTGGAGCTAAGGCTAACGTTTGACTTGACACGAAACACCTGCATAATGTGCACTACTGCAACACATACAACACATTTGTCCCGCACTTACACTTTGTTGAATTAATTCAGTATCATAGTCGCCACTGAAGTCCACTCGATCCTTGTTTACCGTCAATGGATCGGTCACTCGTCAAACAGTCCGCCAGAATCCGAGTAGGGAATGGCTGAGCGTAGCTGTCAGTCAAACAAGTTAGCCAATGGGAATGCGTTCCTGGACAGCCCGACCACACGTGAAGTTTGTGCCAAAACTGCAAGCAAAAAGTCAGGGAGCGCAAACGAGAAAGCTGGAATCGCAACCAAAATAAATTACGGCAAGCAAAACTGAGAAAGACGCGGAACAAAAATAAAAGGTTTCTGAAGAGTAATAGACTGATATTTTGCACGATTACACGAATAATTTGTTTACCAGTCTAAAAAAAATTGACTTTTTTTTTGCATTTTGATTTGTCGTTTTTGTTTGATATTTCAAAAGTATCGTATGAACATTTTGGCACAAAATTGATTCCATAGTTCACCACAAGGTCACGTTAAATCTATTTAGACAGCACTTGTGGTTTTAGTCACTCACTTCTTTTTAGTATTTCAAGGTTCTTGCAAATCAGATTTTAACAAGGCCTGCGTGTAATTAATATTATATTCCCTCATCAAAGACTTCCCGTGCAGGGATTGGCCAAGGCTGGCTCACGTGACATAAAATAGTCCCATCATTGATCGAGCAATGCATCGATCAATCAATCGTCATGGTATATCCAGGATATACCATGACCTAACATCACAATTTCAAGCTATACAGCTGACGAGAGTCACAGCTGTGACTCCAAGAGCATTTCTGTGTGTAGATCTACACACCATGATCATGCCTAATAATCTGTTTTGTTTTTCCAGATTTATTTCTAATTCTTTGGAGTTAACACTTAATTTGACAACAAAGACAATTTAGCATAGCATAAGGACGACCCAAAAAAAACAAAACAAAAACACCCACACCCCCCTCAAACTGTAGGATTACTATGTCTTAAAATTTAAAGTGCCCATAATTATATTTGGGGTGGGGAAGAAGAACCCACAACACACACATCCGGGAAAACAAAAAAAGGTACAAAAGTTTGGACACACCTACTCATTCATAGGTTTTTCTGCATGTAGAAACAATACTGTAGCAGTGATCCAGCTAGCTATCCAAGAGGGCAAGGCACCAGTGATGATCACGGGCAATTTTGCACGCATCACAATAGACAAAGAATCTATCATGCAAAATTAGCCATAATGGGGAACTATGCAACGTAGATTACTTTTGTAAAATAAAATAAGCAAATCTGAAGCTTCTTAGGCCCTGTCCACACGGCAACGGATTCAGGTGACTCCGATACAATTGCTTATCGTTTAGGCCTGGCGTCCACACGGCACCGGCGTTTTGGGTGCCCAAAACGCAATCTTTTTGAGAACGGGTTCCAGAGTGGAAAGATCTGGCAACGTTGCCGTTGTGAAGTCGTCTGGATGAGTAAAACGGATTTGTTTACGATGACGTCACAACCACATGACTGTGAGTGCTTCACGCCGGGTAGAAGTGTAACGAATATCACCAGGAAAAAGCCTTACAGAGCACTAGTGAGAGTGAAACACGAGCTTAGATATTATTATTATTATGTTCAGTGTTAGTTCACAGTAGTAATGCAAGAAGCAGAATAGTGACGGTAATAGTGAAGCAAAAACATGCAATTGTACAAACACTGCAGCTCTACAGCAAAATATTCATTTATGAAATGGTCTGATTCTTAACACCAGTAGTGCCAATGATCTTCTCATTGCGATGCGAGTTGTCAACAAATCCTATAACTTGGTTCATGAAACGCGCTTACAAAATATTTTCACTGTGAATATTTATTGTGTAATGGTGCAAAGTGAGAGAGAGAGAGAGTCAATCCCGCCAGCAAAAATAGAGAAAAAAAGAGCAATCTCACCTCTTCAGATGTGGGTTTAAGTCCTACAATACATTCCTCAAAAAGGGCGTAGAGGAGCAAATTAATCATTATTTAATTAGCATTCAATTTATTCCAGACCATTAAAGACACCGCCTTCCACATAGAATCATAGGTCATCCTCGCCGCCATTTTGGAGAGGTCAAAGCGGAGAATAAAGATTAGCTGCGTTTAACTGTACCAACAGGTTTGCCATCCAAACGAGATCACATGGGATTACCTTTCACAGGTGAGACTGGAAAAATACTTTTCATTGTATTTGGTCATTATAATGTAATTTTACAAACAGATTTTCCTGACTTTGTGGCTAATATGCATCCTTACTTCTTCTATTGTTCTGGTGTCTCCGAAGGGACCGTCTTACAGCGCCCCTAGAGGTGTGGCATGTGTATTGCATCGTTTTCAGCAAGCATTGCGTTGCCATATGGACCTGATATTTTACTGATTGTTGCCCATTTGGACGCGATATATTTTTAAATAACATCTCGTTGCCGTTGTCGTGTGGATGTAGCCTTAGTTAACCAGCTTAATACAGAGCTTCATAAGGTCACATCCTCGTGCGTTCATGCTTGGTGCACCTTGAACCATCACTCGTCCATGCTCATTTTTGATCTGAGCGATCAGCGCACGCGCGCCGCAAGGACGTTTTGGAACTGTCCGCCAGCATGCTTTTCAATAAACTCCGCACTTACATCCATCCATCGCCCATTAACATGACTGTCCAATGCTAGTTAACGCTAATAGCATCATTAATATTAGTCTGGAATATTAACGTTCGATTAGATCTACTCCAACATGGTAATCTTAACGTTAGTGATCAGATTTCCTACAGATCTATATCTAGAGTCTAGATCCAGCCGTCCTTACTTTTGATTGAAGCTGTTTAGTCTTCAACTTTGAGATCCATTCATGTTCTGGCAAACAGAGATGCGAGGTTTTATGAGCTCTTTGCTGCTTTTACCAATTCTTTTTTTCTTCTGCATCTTTGTAGTCGGGTGGCACGGTGGTGTAGTGGTTAGCGCTGTCGCCTCACAGCAAGAAGGTCTGGGTTCGAGCCCCGTGGCCGGCGAGGGCCTTTCTGTGTGGAGTTTGCATGTTCTCCCCGTGTCCGCGTGGGTTTCCTCCGGGTGCTCCGGTTTCCCCCACAGTCCAAAGACATGCAGGTTAGGTTAACTGGCGACTCTAAATTGACCGTAGGTGTGAATGGGAGTGTGAATGGTTGTCTGTGTCTATTGCCGCTTTTCCACTACCAACGCGGCTGAGTCGGGCTGAGCCGTGCCGTGCTGAGTTGGGCTGAGTCGAGCTGAGTGGGGCTGTTGGCGTTGCATTTCGACTACAATCGCGCTGAACCGTGCTGGCTGGAAGTGGGTGGACACATTGGGTGGAGTTAGCGAAAGTGGGTGGACGTCAGGTGATGTCGTTAGGCGGCGCAAACAGTGACATCAGTGATCTTTTGAGCGGTAGTCTCACGACCCGGATACTAAACAATAAACATGGAGGACATGGTGTCGTTAGTGTTGCTGGTCTTGGTGCTGTGGCTTGTTGTCACCGACAACGCCAACAGACACTGGCAAGAGCGTATAGATGAGGCGAGGTGCATAAGGCTTCATAATTCTCGTAATTCGTAATTCTCCTTCTTCCGGGTTTACGGTGTTTACAGATCCCAGCGTGCTCGCGGGGCGTGTGTGGGCGTGTGAGGACACTCCTCCTCACCAATCAGTGCACAGGGGAGTGTCTCCTCACGCCCCTAGCCCCACTCGGCTCGGTTTGGCTCGCTTCAGCCCTACTCCAAAACCGTGCGAGTTTTGGGTGCTGAGCAGGGCTGAAGCGAGCTGAGTCGTGCTGTTCTTAGATAGTCGAAACGCGAGCCGTGTCGGGCTGAAGTGAGCTGAAGCGAGCTGAAAAAGGGTAGTGGAAAAGGGCCGTATGTGTTAGCCCTGTGATGACCTGGCGACTTGTCCAGGGTGTACCCCGCCTCTCGCCCGTAGTCAGCTGGGATAGGCTCCAGCTTGCCTGCGACCCTGTAGAACAGGATAAAGCGGCTACAGATAATGAGATCTTTGTAGGCATCGCTGTTTTTTTTGACCGTACCTTGCTTCACTGACTCGATGTTGTAATAAGACAAAATGGTCGACAGAGCATGTCTATGACCCAGTGTGTTGTAATTATTCAACATACGTTACTTTCATTGCAAGTCGGCAACCTTTGGTAGTACGTACGTACTTACTTTCTATGGCGGAAAGTATGTGCTGGGCGCTTGGAAAGCGCTGTAAAATTATGAGCAGGGCACATATACTGTAAATTTGGGAGGGTCACTGGTATTTGAGAGCAGGGCGTGGCACCCTGGTAAAATAAACTAGCTGGAACACTGCGGAAGACATCAAAACTTAAATAACATATGGAACATGCATAGAATTATGTGGTAAACAAGTGTTAAAAAGGTTAATATTTTAGATTCTTCAAAGTAGCCAGCATTTACCTTGACTTTTACACACTATTGGCATTCTCTTATCCGGCTTCATGACGGAGTCACCTGGAATGCTTTTCAATTAACAGGTGCCTTGTCAAAAGCTAATTAGTGCATTTTCTTGCCTTCTTAATGTGTTTGAGATCAAACAGTAAATAATAAAAGTACAGTAAATAGTCCTATTCCACAACTGTAGTAATCCATATGTCAAGAACCGCTCAACTAAGGAAAGAGAAACGACATCCATAATTACGTTAAGGCATGAAGTCAAGTCAACTTTATTGTCAAATATGCTATACATGCTCGACATACAGCACAGATGAAAGATCAGTCCTCTCTGACCCACGGTGCAAACTGGCAATGCAATAAATAAAAATAGAAGTGTCTTTATTAATAAAGAAATAACACTGAAGTAGACGGGCATGTTCAAACATTTGTCTGGTACTATATATTCATGTCTCTGCAACACTGAACGTTCTATTAAATTCTTTCTGGACCCATACATGTCCCACCTCCAGAGGCGGTTCTTAGTAGCTTGTTGGCAGACAACATGGATTGTCAGTATACTTCTGGCTGTGTGTCGTCCCACACTATTCACTTCTCCAACCATCCCTTGGTGGTGGGTTTGCTAGTGGTTTTGAAGAGGGTGGAATTTGTACAAGGTTATGGTTATGCCCCTCCAACTGGGGACTATTAATTGGGGGAATGTGTTGCTTCCTTACAGCAATCAAAAACACTACTTCCAACTTTATACACCACCAGGGCTTCTCCATCAGTAATAAATAAGGGGCATGCAATAACCTGTCTAACTAAATAAGATAAATTCGCTAGGGGTGGGACATCTCAAATGCTATTGGCTGTTGTGCTAGTCAGCCAAGTCACTTTGCTCTGGCATGTTTCAGAAGGACGCATGTTAATATGTGAAGTCAAAATCACAACCGAGAAATCATTTCATAAGGACTTTCAAGAACAATGCATTTGATCCGTTAGAAAAATGCTCATAAATACATGACGACGGAGGTTGAGAAAAGGCCCAATTAAAACATTATGCAATTACTTTCAGCAACACCGACAGTAACTACAGTAACACCTGTACCAAACGCAAAACAAATACAATATCTTGCAAAGGTATTCATCCCCCTCAGCGTTTGTCCTGTCTCGTCACTGGAATCAAAATGGATTGTTGGAGGATTAGCACCATTTTATTTATACAACATGCCTACCACTATAAAGGTGAAAATTGTTTCATTGCGACACAAACAATAATTAAGATGAAAAAACAGACATCTGGAGTAGGGTTGGGCGGTATCCAAATTTTGATACCTTTAAACCGTCTCTGTGTTTTCCCGGGGTATACGGTATTACCGAGAAAAAAATATTTTGTTTCGGCCTACTGTATAACGTGCGCCTATGCCTCAAATGTACTATTTAAAAGCAGCATAGCGAATTGTGTGCATTGTGGTATGGATTAAGCAGCAAAGCGAATTTTGTGCATTGACGAATGGATTAAGAGATATTTCAAAGCATCACGCAACTCTTCCTTCATCTTGAAAATAGCATTCAACTGTCGTTTACACATGTCTGCGTTGAAACGCATTTGCAGCACTATTTCACCTACTCCATCAAAAAAAAGTACACGATGAGCAGGATCATACCCTTTCAAGCATGGGAAATAAAAAAAAGAAAAAGAATCAACCAACACCCAAGTCCGTTTAGACTGCGCGATAAACCATATTCTTCAGCGCAAATGAGGCGAACCTAATTCAAATGCGTGATAGCTGCACAAGGCAAAATCATATGGGCCCACGTCATGCCATGGCAGGGAAATTAATAATCAAATGGCCTTACCTTGCTTAAAACGTTGTCTTGATCACATAACTCCTTACAATTATTCCACTTAAATCCATACGGTTTAACACACCCAACAAAGATAGCAAGCGCATTGCTAATTCCCACCAGAAACCTAACAGTTTACGCTACGATGTTTTCTTCCGTTTCTTCAGTAGATGACATTTCAAACGTTTATTACCCACATCCCAAATGTCATACGTTATATTATTTTACCTTGTTGTTACTCATGTAACCTACTCAAAACACAACTCATTGGAGAGATCTCGTGGAAGTGGAGTACCCCAGGCTATGGTGTGCCTTAGGGGACATATTAGATTTTTCGTTTGGTTTGAAACCAAAATACTGCCACACTGCCGATGTTTTTTTTTTTTTGCCACTAACTCGTTATCTTGACTTGCCATCTTTCAACCACGGTCTCAGTCTCTCTCTTTTTTTTTTTTAATAGATAGGACAGTATAGAGAGACAGGAAATGAGCGGGGGAGAGAGAGACGGGATCGGGAAATAACCTCGGGTCGGAATCTTACCCGGGTCCCCGGATTTATGGTACGGTGCCTTAGCCATCTGAGCCATGACACCCCCGGTCTCAGGCTCTTGCGAAGCTTTCTGTCAGACCCCAAATGTCACGCAGGGTTGCCATGGTAACGACATAAACAACCCTGCACGCGATGAGAACTTCTTTATGAAATTGATAGAATTAGTGAAAATACGATCACACAGTTATTCGGGATGATCTTCAATTTATTATATTATGACCTCATGTACTCCATATTTATTTAGATATTATATATTTTTTTAAAATGACGGTAATGAGACCGATACCGTTGGTACTTTTGGATACCTCGGGATACCTTCTTACCGTAATACCGCCCAACCCTAATCTGGAGTATGCATAGGTGTTCACCCTGCTCAAAGTCAATACTCTGTAGAGACACCTTTTGCTACAATTACAGCTGCAAGTCTCTTGGAGTATGTCTCTATTAGCTTAGCACATCTAGCCACTGGGATTTTTGCCCATTCCTCAAGAGAAAACTGCTCCAACTCCTTCAAGTTAGATGGATTGTGTTGGTGTACAGCAATCTTCAAGTTATGCCACAGATTCTCAATTGGATTGTGGTCTGGGCTTTGACTAGGCCATTCCAAGAGATTTAAATGTTTCCCTTTAAACCACTGCAGTGTAGCTTTAGCAGTATGTTTATTAAGGTCATTGTCCTGCTGGAACATGAACCTTACACTAGGTTTACATTAGACCGTATCAGCGGATCATCAGATTAACGTTTTTAAAACGATTAGTGTGCACACAGCAACGCCAATACACGATTCGCGTGCACATAGCAACGCCAATACACGGATATGCTTGGCTCCGCAGGCATCCTGCGTTCCAAATCACTCCGCCCTGAACAGCGAGTGCCCTCTGGAGGGTGCGCACTCCGGCCCTGCGCAGCTCACAGAGCGCGCGAGTATAGCGCACGAGCAGTGATTCGGGACTGAGCCGCTGTGTGTGATCCCAGCGCATATCACTTACCACTTGCAAGTGGAAGGATGGCAAGCCTAAAGACAATCATAACTACACAATGGGCAGTATTTGCATCAGTATTTGCAGTATTTTCATACTTTTATACTCTTTAATGAAAGGTGATACAAGGCGGAAGTCCGCGCCGTTTTTCAGCAGTCGCGTCACATGACCAACGCCAGCGAATCAGGAAGGTGGATGTCACAGTGACGTTGTCCAATGACGACGCCAGCTAGAGCTCAGCACAGCGTATCCGCGTATTCTCAATGTTTACACAGCACCGGACCAGACACGATTTGGATTGAATACGTGGACCCTGGCAGATTGCCGTTTCCCGGCGTTTTAATGTAAACGGACAGTGCATCCGCGAAGAAAACGAGACAGATACGGTCTAATGTAAACTTGGCCTTAGTCCCAGACTCAAACCTCTAGGAGACAAAGCAGGTTTTCCTCCAGAATTGCCCTGCATTTCGTGCCATCCATCTTTCCTTCAGTCCTGACCAGCTTTCCTGTCCCTGCAGATGAAAAATATCCCCACAGCATGATGCCGCCGCCACCACCATGCTTCACCGTTGGGATGGTGTTCTCAGGGTGTTGGGTTTGCACCACACGTGGCATTTTCCAAGATGGCCAACAAGATCAATTTTCGCCTCATTTGACCAGAGAATCTTCTTCCATGTGTTTCGGAAGTCGGTCACATGCTGTTGGGCAAATTCCAAACGTTTTCTTAAGCAATTACTTTTTCTGGCCACTCTTCCATAAAGCCCCACTCTGGAGTGTACGGCTTAAAGTGGTCCTATGGACGGATACTCCCATCTCCGCTGTGGATCTCTGCAGCTCCTTCAGTGTTATCTTTGGTGTCTTTGTTGCATCTCTGATTAATGCCCTCCTTGCCCGGTCTGTGAGTTTTGGCGGGCGGCCTTCTCGTCAGGTTTGTAGTGGTGCCATATTCTTTCCATTTTGCTATAATGGATTTAATGGTGCTCCCTGGGATATTCAAAGTTTGGGATATGTTTTATAACTCAACCCTGATCTATACTTCTCCACAACTTTGTCTCTGACCTGTTTGGAGGCTCCTTGGTTTTCATGTTGCTTGCTTAGTGGTGTTGCAGAGTCAGGGTCCTTCCAGAACAGGTTGATTTATACAGACACCATGTGACAGATCATGTGACACTTTGATTGCACACAGGTGGCTCTTAATCAACTAACTACGTGACTTATGTCATGAATTGGTTGGACCGGCTCTTATTTAGGGGTTTCATATGAAAAGGGGGTGAATACCCATGTACGCTCTAGATTTCTGTTTTCTCATCTTAAATTCTTGTTTGTGTCACAATAAAACTATTTGCACCTGTTGGGTAAATCAAATTGTGCTAACCCTCCAAAAATCCATTTCAATTCCATCTTGTAATGCAACAAAACGGGACAAACACCAAGGGGGATGAATACTTGTGCAAGACACTATATAGCCAACACGTTGCTGGAATGAATATTTGCATAAATGCTTAAGGCTACCATCTCATCTCATCTCATCTCATTATCTCTAGCCGCTTTATCCTTCTACAGGGTCGCAGGCAAGCTGGAGCCTATCCCAGCTGACTACGGGCGAAAGGCGGGGTACACCCTGGACAAGTCGCCAGGTCATCACAGGGCTGATACATAGACAACCATTCACACTCACATTCACACCTACGGTCAATTTAGAGTCACCAGTTAACCTAACCTGCATGTCTTTGGACTGTGGGGGAAACCGGAGCACCCGGAGGAAACCCACGCGGACACGGGGAGAACATGCAAACTCCACACAGAAAGGCCCTCACCGGACCCGGGGTTCGAACCCAGGACCTTCTTGCTGTGAGGCGACAGCGCTAACCACTACACCACCGTGCCACCCCGCTTAAGGCTACCAGAAAATGAAAAATTGCTTTACTGCAACTAATTTCACCTTGTTAACGTGGCAAAGAAAATTATTTGTTGAGGTTTCTGCACTAACAGATTTATAATCTCGTGTATTATAAAGCAAACAGTCAACTCACAACTGGACGATATCACTCTCCAGCACTATGGACCCTTTTCACGTGACGTCACGACAAACGCGGCCGCCATTTTGGACATGTACTACCAGTAGTTTACCACAGCCAGCATTGAGGAACGGCAGCAAAGAAAGTTTTTACTTTCAGCAAGACTTCCATCATGCCACTATATTGTTGTGCACCTGGATGTAGTAACCATCAACAAACAAGGCAAGGGTTATCATTTTATCGGATCCCGACGGAGAAGATGGATAGCGGCCATAAACAGGAAAGATTGGCAGCCCTCGGCATACCAGCGCTTGTGTAGTGACCACTTTGTTGGAGGTAAGACGAATAAAATTAGCCAGAAAAGGCATTACATTGCTGTTAACATCCTGTGGCGGCGAGTGTGTAACCAAATAGGCTAAAATAACCCATTGTAACCTCTGTTCTTCTGTAGTAGCTATTAGCTAACGACATTAGCTAGCGTTGTGTTCCTTTGCTGTTGGTAGACTGTAGGACAGATCAGAGGCAGTGTCCTACAAACAGCGCTTAATTTGAGGGGGAGCAAGCCGGAGCGCGCTCCGGAACCTCGGGCGTTGGCTCCGGCAGCTATTTACACTGGATCCGGTGATCCGACACCCCTTTTGACTATGTAACAAAAAAAAAAAAAAACCAAATAATTAAATTAAAAAATGCAAGTTTATTTAGTGTTAATGTCTGATTTTGATATCTGTCTTGTTGGTGATTTCTCTCATGAAACGACATCCACAAAATATCTGCAGATGAACTTAATTTGCAGTGTTATTACAAAACATGCCCAGAAGCGCAGCGCCCCCCTCCCCCCCTCTTTTTTTCCGCACCGGAGCCGCTCATCCTCTGCGCTCCGGGACCTCCCACTTTACAAATTAAGCACTGCCTACAAATAAGTGTTCAAAACAAGAGGAACATGTATTTGTCTCTTAAATCCAGGCCGTTCCCTGTAATCTGTAACAACGGTTGGAGAAAGTAATGGCAAATAGTGAGTGCACAAACCATAGAAGGTGAACTGTACACAGCGCCAGGGCAGTGTGATGGTATGTCTACTTTTAGATTGTGTTAGCTTATCAATGAACACACTCGTCACTCGACGAGTTTCACGTCTTTACGACGGATACTTAAATGTGTGTTAGGTATTATTGTTGCAGTCTAAGCAGTCATTGTAGCAGCTAGATGAGCGAGAACCGAAAGGGTCTGTGCCATAAACCGTTATTTCTGTACGGCGTTGCTAATGTGTCGTTACTGTTGTTATTTCTCCCTCTGCTCGCCCTGTAAATGCCCCACATCGCTGGATAGCGAAGGTATTTTCTGCATCTCATTCCTTTTTCTTGTATGTTCTCCGTTTGTCGCCTTCCTCGCATTCAAACCAATTCGAGCCGAAGTCCGCTACATGTCCAAAATGGTGGTCGCGTTTACGAAGGTCACGTGACTGAAAAGGGTCTATACAGCTCCCCGTGTCTATGCACCGTTTTATAAAGCAAAACTAATGGGCGTACAAGTTATATCTACTGAAAAGAATGATGCTGCATATAAGCCTTATGATTAGGGGGGTGTCAAGGAAACTCAAACAGAAATTGTGTCACTGCAGGTTTGTGTTGGCAAAGAAGCCACATGCAGAAGGCGTCCAACATGCCAGAGACATTCCACTGGTGTCAGAGGAAATGTATCTTCAGGGAAAGTAAAGTACTGGACACTAATACAGAAGCAAAGCTGGCCATTTCTGCTAATGCTAAGGGCTTTGGACTTTTCCTGATTATTGTGTTACACTTCAAATATTAAAGCTATAAATGCCTTTGGATTACATCCGACTAACTAAAAAGACGTTTAACATCGCCGTTATGAGAAGGATTTTTTTTAATGTAGAGCTGCACGACCCAACAAATAAAAATGACTTTTTTTTGCTTTGAATCAAGATCATGACCGACAGATTTTTACACAGAAAACATTAAATTCTTGCATTACTAGGATAAGTAACTGCTACATTTTCCTAGTGAATGACATCTTGTCTACATTTGTCCAGCAAACCGTCCTGCAGAAAGCGCAGTGCATCTTCCCGAATATAAAAAGAAACTGGCTAAATAACTGTCATAATTTGCTCTGCCACAAACTGAAAGAAGAGTGTGCAGCTTACAAATACAAGATATTCGTAAGCTGCACTGGCAAATGCTGAGCAAGACTGCACATACAGCCATGAATCACTCACTATTCAGTTCATGTAATTGCAAAATTTACATTCAGTACATGATATAAAATTTTAGACAAGATCAATTTCTTCCTCCTTTTGTTAGCAGGAGTTAGTGTCATTTGAAAATACATTTTAGCCTTCAACACCATCTCTCTCCCCTTTTTCTTTGTACATTCTCTGCACTTAGTAAATAAGGGGCGTATAGTGGTGCCAAGTTCTCTCAAAAGATTGTAGGCAGGACAAATGTTGAAGAATCTGCACCGTCCTTGAACGAACTGCTTTGAGAACGAAGTCGAGATAGTGATATGAATATTTTGTGCAAAGCCCAACAACGTATTGGGGAGGCGTCGGTGTTAGGGGAGAATTTTTTTTTTTTTAGAGATTACACATGACAATTATTCAAAATCATAAGATCTCTTTAAAAAGAAATTTACAGCGGGCTGAAACATACCTCCACAACTGTGTACTGTAAGCAACACGTTTTGATGAAACTTGCAGAACAAAATGAAATCAGTGGCTTGAAAATTCCTCCCTGAGAAGAACAGGGTCCGTGCTTTTCATGTAGGAGACAGCCAACCCACATCATTTAAATAAATGTAAATAAGCATAACTAGACTGATCCATCACGATTAAGCGTGCAAATGACTAGTTTTAATGCTTCACCACATCTAAAACGATACAGTTTTACACACATGCCATTATGCACGTGTGCAATGATACTGTACCATTAGATTTACATTACTGAAGCCAATCAACTGTAATCAAACATCTAGGAATTATACATCAGTACAGAAGATATTTGGGCGTGAGGGGCATTTCAACAGGTTTGAGAACCAAACGTTACAGAGCAGAAGTCGGGGTCATTTAGAAGAAGAAGAAACCTTTGTCACATGCACACTTCAAGCACAGTGAAATTCATCCTCTGCATTTAACCCATCTGAAGCAGCGAACACACGCGCACACACCCAGAGCAGTGGGCAACCACACACAGCGCCCGGGGAGCAGTCAGGGGTTAAGTACCTTGCTCAAGGGCGCTTCAGCCCAAGGCCGCCCCACATTAACCTAACTGCATGTCTTTGGACTGTGGGGGAAACCGGAGCACCCGGAGGAAACCCACGCAGACACGGGGAAAACATGCAAACTCCACACAGAAAGGCCCTCGCCAGCTGCTGGGCTCAAACCCAGAACCTTCTTGCTGTAAGGTGACCGTGCTAACCACTACACCACCGTGCCGCCCTTTTACGTTGAAATGTTACTGTGGTACGAACTCACACTGCTCACAGAACACATCTGCTTTGCTTGATTTTTATATTTTTACATTTACAGGTCATCACATCTTGCATTTGAAGGTTGCTTGTGCGCAGCGATTTCTGATTTTACTTGCATTTTATCAAAATGGTGGCTAATTTCGTGCAGTAGCCCCTCCTGTCGATGCTGAAGTTAACAGGTCCAACTTTAGGACCAGCAATTTTGTGGTGCCATGCAAATGTCAGCGCCAGGTGTTCAGCTCTGGTGACAGCCTGTTTTCGCTCGAAACATGTGGAACCAGTTCTAGATTAAGCACAGGCACTGTAACGATGTAAAAGAGCTAAATAATGTGATGAAGTAGTGGTGGGGTTCTTTTACAAATGGCTGCGAGTCACTGCAGGGTTCTCCATGACAAAACCTCTTTCGGTCAAATGTGTTAACGTATGGAACTCCCTGATTAACAAACTGAGGACTATTCAGGAAGGAAAGCCAGTTGCGTCAATCACATGTAAACGTTTACAGGTCTTCTGAACTCTCTCATTATGTTTACCAAATGCTTTCGATTTGTTATTCTACACGGCTCATTCACGTTCAAATCATTTCAACACTTGTCTCTGATGAGTCAACAGTTAGAAATACTTATCACATGGGAGTGTAATATACGGTCTGTTAATAATTATTATCACAATACTTGGAGTGCAGAAAGTTGCACTGAGCAAATCAATTTTAGTTTCGGATGAGCATGATAGAAGCAGCTTTCTGGAAGAGAATGCATACTTTTAACATCAACAACAAGCATCACCACGTGGAGTGAAATCACATGCAGCACCTCAATGCGGTCCTGTTTTACACTGATTCCTTTAATTATATAAAAATAACTGGATTTTGTGTGTGTGGGGGGGGATTGTCAAGACACAAAGCATAAAAAAAAACAAACATTAATTTCATAATACTTGCTGCTCGACAAGCAATAAATAAATGAGAGACTATAATAAAAGGCTGCTTTTTCTAAATCCTGTAGGAGATTAGATCGTGAGTGAAAGTCGTGATCTATATAAAAGTTTGAGAGTCAATATCAGGAAGGCTATAATGGCTCATAATGAGGTGAAATACAGCAGGAGTTGAGTCGCGGCCCGGTTTCTACACCCACCATGCATTTACACTGAGAGCTAACAGGCTACAATTAGCCTCCTCCATGCAGCGATCACATTTCAGTGCAGGGAAACAAAGTTCAACTGTAACTGTAGTGCAAATAAGTACATAAAAACATTTAGAAATGTTATGTTTAATCACAGATTGGAGCGAAATCGGTAACTTCGCTTCACTTGCTATGTGCATCACAGCTCGTAGTCCATGTGGGCTGTGTTTTTTCCTCTTCACCACGGATACCTGGCGCCAACTGCCTCGTTGGCAAAAGAATTACACCCGAATCCAGCTGGATATTTCACGCTTTTGCACCATAAAGGAGAAAAGAAAAAAAAACAGCATCACTAAACGCTACCTAGTGATCCGTCAGGCACATCTGGATGGAGCGCCAATCCCCGCGCTTGCGTTTCTCTATTGACCGACTTCCCATTCATCATGCCGGGAGAGCGCAGTTCCCCACTCCGCTCATCGCGCCCGGGCCTGCACTCGCTTTCACTCAATACAACCGCCGAGCGCCGCACTAAACAGGCCCGGTCCTCACTGACCCTGCAACCGACAGGATGAATTCTCGTTCTTAGGATAAATATTTCCTTACCCTCTTCCACCACCAAAGCTACCGTAAGCCCGGTCATCGTAGGTATCGTAATCCGCCATGTCCGTGTTTGCTGTCCAGAGAAAGCAGTCTGCTAGCTGGGGGCCTTCAATATACCACTGTACGGCTTAGCTGTCTCACTAATGCCTGCACAATTTCACCTGTGAGAAAAACTATACATCAACAAGTTCTACAAAGATTAAAAAAATAATAAAAGAAATGGTATACATGTATGATTAAAAAAATCTTTTCAAAAAGAAAAAATATATATATAAAAGAGAACGAATAACGTTTGAATCAGGCAAACTTTAGAAAGCATTTACAAGGTAAATCGTTAGCAAAATACAAACACCGGCTAGCACAAAAGCTAGTAAAAAAAGGTGAATGATATTATCAATTCTGACTTTGGCTAAATATTAAGCAATTCAATACTTGGTGCTTTTTAATAGTGTACAGAAAAAGTAGTGTTTATTTTATCATATATTATATGTTAGATCAATTTGCAGCCTAATAATAATAATAATAAAAAATAAAACGTTCAAAATGAACAAAAGTCAGATATATTTACCAGCCCGGTTTAATTTTAGCCACCAACAGCATTTAAACAGTCAAGCCGGAAGTGGCTGTTTTTGGTATGACCTCATCAGGACATAAACAGGACAATCTGCATTTCCCTACTCATCATTAATGGTATGCATAATCAACACTTTTGTAGAAAACATCAAACAGATCCATTAATAAATGTAAGTATCCATAGAATAAGACAATTAAAAAATAAATTAAAACCAATCTGTCAGTTAATGGAACCACAATATGACCACCACAAGCCAGGTACATTATATAACCAAATGTATGTGGACACCTGAATTTCACATCCATACGTGGGCCTTCTAGCACGGTGGCATAGTGGTTAGCACTGTCTCACAACAAGAAGGTTCTGGGTTCGAGCCCAGTGGCCGATGGGGGCCTTTTTGTATGGAGTTTGCATGTTCTTCCCGTGTCCACGTGGGTTTCCTCCGGGTGCTCCGGTTTCCCCCACAGTCCAAAGACATGCAGGTTAGGTTAACTGGTGACTCTAAATTGACCGTAGGTGTGAATGTGAGTGTGAATGGTTATCTGTGTCTATGTGTCAACCCTGTGATGACCTGGTGACTTGTCCAGGGTGTACCCCGCCTTTCGCCCGTAGTCAGCTGGGATAGGCTCCAGCTTGCCTGCGACCCTGTAGAACAGGATAAAGCGGCTAGAGATAATGAGATGAGATGAGAACATTAACCATGGCCTAATGGTAAAACCGCGAGTTGGCCTAGTGGTTAGCGTGTCCGCCTCTCGATCGGGAGATCGCGAGTTCTACTCACGGTCGGGTCATATCAAAGACCATCATAAAAATGGTACCTACTGCCATCTGGCAAGGCACGCTACAATACAGATGCGAGTGGGGAGTCAAACTCTTGTGGTTACCAGAGGACTAGCCCCCTGCTGTAACCCTAGCTATGTAATAGGCGAAAAGCCGAGGGCTTCGGAAACGGAGATCGGCGCTGTCCTATGCGCCACATGGCATGGGAAGGGACTATGGCCTAATGGTTAGAGAAGCAGCTTTGGAACCAAAAGGTTGCTTGTTTGATTTGCTGGACCAGCAGGGATGGCTGAAGTGCCCTTGAGCAAGGCACCTAACCCCCAGACTGCTCTGAGTATGTTGTACATTGCTCTGGATAAGACAATCTGCTAAATGCCCGTAATGTAATTGCCTGAAATTGTTGCCTGATATCATTACTGCTCTTGTGGCTGAATGGGCAAATCCCAACAGCCACGCTCCAAAATCTAGTGGAAATCCTTCCCAGAAGAGTGGAGGTTATTATAATGGCAAAAAGGGGGATAAATCTGGAATTGGATGTGCAGAAACACATATGGGTGTGATTGGTCAGATGTTCGCATACTTTTAGCCAGATAGCATATTATAATAGGACTCTCAGCAGAGCAGTGACATTGATGCAGCAGAATGTAGGGTTGTAATATAATTATTACTCTGTTACTATGTTACTCATTATTGTTTCTGTGCAGTTAGTGCAGGCGTTAGTGCAATTACAATTGAATTTTGCTGGTGTATTAAAGTGACTTATGCTGCATGTCAAAGAGGAGGGATGTGGAAAAATCCTTTATTTAGGATGATAGCCTAGAGGAAGAAACTGTGCAGGTTTAGACTGGTACAGGATTTCAGCGCTTTTATCCTGAGTTTCTGCTGTGAAAGGTAATGCTGAAAAAGAAATTAGCTTGGATGTATGGAGTCAGCCATGATTCTTCATGCTCTCTTCTTCACCCTGGATGAGTACAGGTTAGTGAGAGTGAGGAGATGACTGCCAATCATTCTTTTTTGCACTTCTGATGATGCTGTACACTTGTGCACTGTAGCTTGTGTTTGAAATGTGAAGCTGTAGAGTTGAATCAGACAGAAATGGAAGATGTAAGTACTGATTATATTGCAGCACTGTAGAATAGGACCAGTAGTTTTTGTGACAGCTTAAATTTCTTTTCAAATTTGTGTGACTGCTTTTCTGACTTTTGAGCCATTTATTTCAATCGGAAGGTGTGGTGGATGCTTCCTTCTATACAAATTATTAGTCTTTTTGCACGTTCAGTGCTAAATTGTTCGCTGCACATCATGCCATCAGATGACACACTTCTGTCCGATATGTGGACTCCATCCATCCATCCATCCATCCATCCATCCATCCATCCATCCATTATCTGTAGCCGCTTATCCTGTTCTACAGGGTTGCCGGCAAGCTGGAGCCTATCCCAGCTGACTATGGCCGAGAGGCGGGGTACACCCTGGACAAGTCGCCAGGTTATCACAGGGCTGACACAGACACAAACAACCATTCACACTCACATTCACACCTACGGTCAATTTAGAGTCACCAGTTAACCTAACCTGCATGTCTTTGGACTGTGGGGGAAACCAGAGCACCCGGAGGAAACCCACGCGGACACGGGGAGAACATGCAAACTCCACACAGAAGGGCCCTCGCCGACTGCTGGGCTCAAACCCAGGACCTTCTTGCTATGAGGCGACAGTGCTAACCACTACACCTCCGTGCTGCCCCGATACGTGGACTCATCATTATGTATTTTTAAGTTCGTTTCTTAGACAAGGATTTTAAGATCGTTACCTTGTTAAATCAGCTGATAAGGCACGTCACCACCTGACATCTGGTGACAATTCTGAGGAAGGCGGAAGATTCAAGCTGAAACTGTTAATAAGGTAACGATCTTAAAATCCTTGTCTAAGAAACGAACTTAAAAATACTTAAATAGTCAGACATAATGAACTTCCACTACATATGGACTCATCATTGTTTAATGTAAATCCCACCAGGGAGGTGTCATCTGCAAACTTGATGAGCTTGATGAAATGACTCGCAAAACTACAGTCATTGGTTAACAGTCAGTAGAGCAAGGGAGAATGCACACAACCTTGTGGAGTAATGGTGTTGAGGTAGAGCAAGTCTGAGAATTGATCACCCATCCTGATGTATTGTTTCCTGCTGGACAGGAAACAATCCAGCAGCAGACAAGTGGAGATATGTTAAGCTGCCTTAGTTTATCTAAGAATAAATCAGGAATTATATTATTGAAAGCTAAAATTGAGAGCTAAAATCCGCAAACAAAATCAGGCATAGGTGTGAGAGCTGTTCAGATTCTGCAGGATATATTCAAAAGCCACATTTGTAGCATCATCCGTAGACCTGTTAATTCTATATGAGTGATTCCACGCTTATGGGTACTGAAATGGGGACATGAACTTATTTTTAAAAATTCACCTAAAACCATTTCTTTTTTTACCATCAGGTCACAAAACATGTAATCTTTAATGAATGATATGTTAAAAGATAACTTTAATTTTCTGAGATGTAATAAAAACATATTTATATGCCAGAGTCAAGCGTATGAGTTCCAAAATGATGTCTGTTACATTACTTCTGTTACGATTGTCCATCTCGCGTCTGTTACAAATTAATTACAATCTAGCTATATACCATGTTAATCTTATTGAAAGAATGTGTATGTTTATTCTACTACACATGTTTATTAATTATATTTGCTAAAACATCACCTTCCTATGTTTCAAAAAGTAATTCTACATTGTTAAAATTGAGAATCTATATGTCCACAACACTTCTGTTACGTTCTGACTTTGGCATATAAATATGTTTTTATTACATCTCAGAAAATTAAAGTTATCTTTTAACATATCATTCATTAAAGATTACATGTTTTGTGACCTGATGGTAAAAAAAGAAATGGTTTTAGGTGAATTTTTAAAAATAAGTTCATGTCCCCATTTCAGTACCCATAAGCGTGGAATCACTCATATGCGAACTGGAGAGGACATGAAAGGGCATCAGTCAATGGGTTTGAGGTGGTGCAGAATTATTCTTTCAAAGCACTTCATGATTACCAATGTCAAAATAACCAGTGTGTAATTATTTAAGAAAGAGATTGTCTGGTTCTTGGGAACTGGAGTGATGGAGGTTTTGAAACAGGCAGGCAGAATACACTAGACCAGTGATTCCCAAACTGTAGTACACAAGACCCTTGCTAAAACGTCTAACTTCAACTGACCCAAGTCTTAACTTAAAGTCACAGAATTTTCATTTAAAGCCAAACAAAACCCAAAGAGTAAACTGCTTTATACTGACAGATAATATCCATACAAGACATCTTTGAGTGTTCGTGTGTTCATATTTGTACCTGTATATTGTGTACAGGGCGGCACGGTGGTGTAGTGGTTAGCGCTGTCGCCTCACAGCAAGAAGGTCCTGGGTTCGAGCCCCGGGGCCGGCGAGGGCCTTTCTGTGTGGAGTTTGCATGTTCTCCCCGTGTCCGCGTGGGTTTCCTCCGGGTGCTCCGGTTTCCCCCACAGTCCAAAGACATGCAGGTTAGGTTAACTGGTGACTCTAAATTGACCGTAGGTGTGAATGTGAGTGTGAATGGTTGTCTGTGTCTATGTGTCAGCCCTGTGATGACCTGGCGACTTGTCCAGGGTGTACCCCGCCTTTCGCCCGTAGTCAGCTGGGATAGGCTCCAGCTTGCCTGCGACCCTGTAGAAGGATAAAGCGGCTAGAGATAATGAGATGAGATGAGATATTGTGTACAGATTTTATTTTAAAAGAAAAACAATGTCCGGCGGCATGGTGTAGTGGTTAGCACTGTTGCCTCACAACAAGAAGGTCCTGGGTTCGAGCCCCGGGGCCGGCGAGGGTCTTTCTGTGTGGAGTTTGCATGTTCTCCCCGTGTCCGTGTGGGTTTCCTCCGGGTGCTCCGGTTTCCCCCACAGTCCAAAGACATGCAGGTTAGGCTAATTGGTGGCTCTAAATTGACCGTAGGTGTGAATGTGAGTGTGAATGGTTGTGTGTCTCTATGTGTCAGCCCTGTGATAACGTGGCAACTTGTCCAGGGTGTACCCCGCCTCTCGCCCATAGCCAGCTGGGATAGGCTCCAGCTTGCCTGCGACTCTGTACAGGATAAGCAGCTACAGATAATATATGGAACAGTGTCCCTGGGCGTGGCCATCTTACTCTCTCCAAGGTTCAGATATTGTGCTCTGAGGACAAATCGTGACATCACCTACACCCACATGACTTATCGAGGCTAGAGGATCTACTGGATACATCACTTCTAAATTGCTGTAAACAACCCTAAAAATGCCGAATGTCAAGCGTTTGGGTATAATATTAAGCTGATCACTGATCATTTTATTGGACATGCTTTTGTTTGTTTTTATTTACTGAGAAAAGCGATCTTTTTAGAGGGGTGAGATATGAACTTCATAAAAGTGAAGTCTGTTAATTTGCGTATTTTGTTCCAGTAAAAATCACATGGTTACAGAAAATTTCTGATTAGATTTTTAGAATTAGAGGCCTTTATTTGTCACATATACATTACAGCACAGTGAAGTTCTTTCTCTGTATTTAATCCATCTGGAACGCAGAGAGAGCGAGAGAGAGAGAGAGCACAGTGATGCCTGGGGATTTTTTACAATTAGAAGCCTTTATTTGATGGCTCAGTGTAACAAAGGTAAATGGTGTTCTAGAGTGCTGTTAACGTCATGGCCGGATATCCGGTTTCAGTACAAATGTTTGTAGCCAGGTAAGCCTATTCCTAACAATAATCATAACTTTTAAAATGGATATATTGTTGTTATAAAGTTTCATTTTTTAAACCTGCGGAGGGCACATCAGGGCACTTGCCACAATCATCAAACAGCATTTATTTTGGGGTTTAATTTGACTTTAATTTCATTTGATTACAGACAACAGTTATTACATATACATATCAAATTACAGGGGCGGCACGGTGGTGTAGTGGTTAGCGCTGTCTCCTCACAGCAAGAAGGTCCTGGGTTCGAGCCCCGGGGCCGGCGAGGGCCTTTCTGTGTGGAGTTTGCATGTTCTCCCCGTGTCCACGTGGGTTTCCTCCGGGTGCTCTGGTTTCCCCCACAGTCCAAAGACATGCAGGTTAGGTTAACTGGTGACTCTAAATTGACCGTAGGTGAGAGTGTGAATGGTTGTCTGTGTCTATGTGTCAGCCCTGTGATGACCTGGCGACTTGTCCAGGGTGTACCCCGCCTTTCGCCCGTAGTCAGCTGGGATAGGCTCCAGCTTGCCTGCGACCCTGTAGAAGGATAAAGCGGCTAGAGATAATGAGATGAGATGAGATATCAAATTACAATGATGTAAAAGTGTTAAAATATTTTAGAAATGCATTTTTTTATGTGCTTAGCCACATAGGATGACGTGATGCTACATCCGACATAGAATTAACCAGTGATGTTAACCTTAGCTAAATGGTAAAGACAGTCAGATTCAGACTCCATCTTCAACTTTAGCTAATTTACTATGCCAGTCCAAACAGGCTCATTCGTCTCACTACAACAGTACATGTATTGTTCTTATTAGTAGTAGCAACAGTAGTCATTCATTGTACATCGCTCTGGATAAAAGCATCTGCTAAATTCCATGTAATGTAATGCAATGCAATGTAATCATGGTGGACTTACATAAGTGAGATGGCTCTTTCACTGTTACACTGTTGGTATCTGCAGTGGGAAGTGGTACTTGGGAAATTTGGTTTGGTACATAGTGGTGCATGGCCTGGAACGTTTGGGAACCTCTTCACCAGGCTAAGGACTGATTAAAGAAATCAGTAAGAACAGGAGACAGTTGTTCTGAGTGTTGCTGTTGAGACATGGTCAGGGCCTGCTGCTCTCCTGATCTTGTTTCTTCAGTGTTCTGCTGACCTGGTGTTCCGTGATGGTGATAGGAGGATAGGAAGAGCGAGAGGGAGCTATTTTTTCACAGAAGGTGAGAACTGGTAGAGGTGTCTCTCAAAGGGGCTACAGTTTGACTGGAGGCTATAGACTGTTCTATCATTCACTTCAACAGCACATACAGTGGTGCTTGAAAGTTTGTGAACCCTTTAGAATTTTCTGTATTTCTGCATAAATATGACCTATAACATCATCAGATTTTCACACAAGTCCTAAAAGTAGATAAAGAGAACCCAGTTAAACAAATGAGACAAAAATATTATACTTGGTCATTTATTTATTGAGGAAAATGATCCAATATTACATATCTGTGAGTGGCAAAAGTATGTGAACCTCTAGGATTAGCAGTTAATTTGAAGGTGAAATTAGAGTCAGGTGTTTTCAATCAATGGGATGACAATCAGGTGTGAGTGGGCACCCTGTTTTATTTAAAGAACAGGGATCTATCAAAGTCTGATCTTCACAACACGTTTGTGGAAGTGTATCATGGCACGAACAAAGGAGATTTCTGAGGACCTTAGAGAAAGCATTGTTGATGCTCATCAGGCTGGAAAAGGTTACAAAACCGTCTCTAAAGAGTTTGGACTCCACCAATCCACAGTCAGACAGATTGTGTACAAATGGAGGAAATTCAAAACCATTGTTACCCTCCCCAGGAGTGGTCGACCAACAAAGATCACTCCAAGAGCAAGGCATGTAATAGTCGGCGAGGTCACAAAGGACCCTAGGGTAACTTCTAAGCAACCAAAGGCCTCTCTCACATTGCCTAATGTTAATGTTCATGAGTCCACCATCAGGAGAACACTGAACAACAATGGTGTGCATGGCAGGGTTGCAAGGAGAAAGCCACTGCACTCCAAAAAGAACATTGCTGCTCGTCTGCAGTTTGCTAAAGATCACATGGACAAGCCAGAAGGCCACTGGAAAAATGTTTTGTGGACGGATGAGACCAAAATAGAACTTTTTGGTTTCAATGAGAAGCGTTATGTTTGGAGAAAGGAAAACACTGCATTCCAGCATAAGAACCTTATCCCATCTGTGAAACATGGTGGTGGTAGTATCATGGTTTGGGCCTGTTTTGCTGCGTCTGGGTCAGGATGACTTGCTATCATTGATGGAACAATGAATTCTGAATTATACCAACGAATTTTAAAGGAAAATGTCAGGACATCTGTCCATGAACTGAATCTCAAGAGAAGGTGGGTCATGCAGCAAGACAACAACCCTAAGCACACAAGTTGTTCTACCAAAGAATGGTTAAAGAAGAATAAAATTAATGTTTTGGAATGGCCAAGTCAGAGTCCTGACCTTAATCCAATCAAAATGTTGTGGAAGGACCTGAAGCGAGCAGTTCATGTGAGGAAACCCACCAACATCCCAGAGCTGAAGCTGTTCTGTACGGAGGAACGGGCTAAAATTCCTCCAAGCTGGTGTGCAGGACTGATCAACAGTTACCGGAAACGTTTAGTTGCAGTTATTCTGCACAAGGGGGTCACACCAGATACTGAAAGCAAAGGTTCACATACTTTTGCCACTCACAGATATGTAATATTGGATCATTTTCCTCAATAAATAAATGACCAAGTATCATATTTTTGTCTCATTTGTTTCACTGGGTTCTCTTTATCTACTTTTAGGACTTGTGTGAAAATCTGATGATGTTTTAGGTCATATTTATGCAGAAATATAGAAAATTCTGAAGGGTTCACAAACTTTCAAGCACCACTGTACATCCCCAAACCCCCAAGCCCCTCCCCTCCAACACACACTCACACACACACACCAAATCAGGACACTCATAGATATAATATGCATTTCACTGCAAGAAATATACACAGTATATGTGACAAATAAAGAACTTGAACTTGCATAACTGAAAACAGTAATCGGCAAAGATGATTAAAATGAAAAAAAAAGAAAGATGGAATTTCAGTTTGTCCTCTCTGCATTGGCTTCAAGTCCTTTTTCTTTTCAGGTCCTCTAGCCCCTATTTCATAGCTGAAGCAGCCACAAGTCTTATTCTGTTGTCTATCTAATTTATACAGTAGTTGTTGATTTTTTTTCTAGAATTTTACAAGTATTATGAATTTACAGTAGGGATTTACTATCCTTCCAACAAATAGTTGGATTGAGTTTTTACAGACTGTGTAGATATGTCTAACACTAAATAACGTTTGTAATGCATCACTCATTTATTCATTATTTTATTTGTATCACGAACATTGACATTGCTCCATTGACATAAATGGACTGGCACTTCCGGTTCAGTAATAATTTCACTTTTTTGTCAAACTGTGACATGAGGCACAATGTCCACTAGAGGGAAATAGAATATCACTGAGCGAAATGTCTACAGAAATACACAGAGCTTGCAGCACGGTGGTGTAGTGATTACCACTGTCGTCTCACAACAAGAAAGTTCTGGGTTTGAGCCCAGCGGCCGACGGGGGCCTTTCTGTGCGGAGTTTGCATGTTCTCCCCGTGTCTGTGTGGGTTTCCTCCGGGTGCTCCGGTTTCCCCCGCAGTCCAAAGACATGCAGGTTAGGTTAACTGGTGGCTCTAAAGTAAATTGACCGTAGGTGTGAATGTGAGTGTGAATGGTTGTTTGTCTCTATGTGTCAGCCCTGTGATGACCTGGTGACTTGTCCAGGGTGTACCCCGCCTCTCGCCCATAGTCAGCTGGGATAGGCTCGCAACCCTGCACAGGATAAGTGGTTACGGATAATGGATAGATGCATGGATTGACCTGATTTTTGATCGTTTGACTGTACGACATCTGTACAACGAATGATGAACATGTACCACCACAGGGAACCTGACCATATGTGCAAGGCAACGTATCTCAACCCTTGACCACCTGATTACAAAATTTGTACCTTTATTTCCATAAGATAAGGGGTGTTCACACGGCAACTTTTACTCGGGTGTAGCACCGGGGCTGCCCCGGTAGAGCGTTCACACGGTACAAAGTTATACCGGTGTAGCCCCTGAAAGCTGCTTAAACCGGTGCAAATCTAACCCTGCTCGGGAGGTGGTTTAAGAAATTTACTCCGGAGTAAATGCTAGTTTGCGGGGCAGCACCGATATAAAATGGGACGTCTGAACGCTACAGGGGTAGACTCGCTACGCGTGAGGAGAGTTGATTACATACGGGCATTGCATAATTTGCATCCTGGTATTTTGCGCTTCCAAAATGGCGAATATCAACAACAACAGATGTCTTCCAGTGTTGCCAGATTGGGCGGTTTTAAGTGCATTTTGGCGGATTTGAACATATTTTGGGCTGGAAAACGTCAGCAGTATCTGGCAACACTGGTGTCTTCATCCACGTTGTTTTCCCGGCGCTTGGTGATGCCATGACAACCGGGAAAAGGAAGTGCATTTTCACGCATGCGCATATTTCATTTCCGCATTATTACTATCATATAGCACGGTCGCAAAAACTGCCGTGTGAATGCAAGTGGGGCTGCACCGGTGCTAACACGCTTCTCTCTAGTAAGCAGATTTGTGACGTGTGAACGCTCCACAAAATTTACACCGGTGTAAGATATATCGCAACAAAATACATCAGTGCAGCATCGATGCAAATATGTGCCGTGTGAACACCCCTATAGATGGGTTTTTATCCAGCTTTTATTTTTAATTTGCTTTTTAAAAATAACATGGGATTATTTGCTCACACATTTTATGGAAAATATTTATGACAGTTTAATATAAAACTAGTTAAAACAGTTTTATTAGTCCACTAGCTTGTTGGACAGTTGACAGTTTCTGTCATGGACTGTAAGGGCTATAGATGGATGTAAGTGCAGGAAGAGTTTTATTGAAAGCACACTAGCAACCAGATCCAAAACACAGACAAAGGCAGAGTCTTAAAACAGGCAGTAGTCCAGTGAGGCACAGACAAGATATCAGAGGTAATATAATACTCAATGTCCAAAAACACAAACAGGGTCAAAACCAGAAAAGCGATGCAAAATACAAGTCTTTCATAAAGTTTGTGTGTTACTGAGAGTACTTATATGTATGTGCTGTGATTGCACTCTTATCAGGAACAGGTGCATGCTAATTAGTCCTAATGGAATGTGTGCACTTTGTAATTTGCGGCTGCGTGCTCTGAACTCCAAAGTGCGTAGACGTGAGAGATGTAATCAGACAACTGTTTGACATATCAAGTTTGATATTCTTTCGAAACTATATACAGTGGGGCAAAAAAGTATTTAGTCAGTCACCAATTGTGCAAGTTCTCCCACTTAAAAAGATGAGAGAGGCCTGTAATTTTCATCATAGGTATACCTCAACTATGAGAGACAAAATGAGAAAAAAATCCAGAAAATCACATTGTCTGATTTTTAAATAATTTATTTGCAAATTATGGTGGAAAATAAGTATTTGGTCAGTAACAAAAGTTCATCTCAATACTTTGTTATATACCCTTTGTTGTCAATGACAGACGTCAAACGTTTTCTGTAAGTCTTCACAAGGTTTTCACACACTGTTGCTGGTATTTTGGCCCATTCCTCCATGCAGATCTCCTCTAGAGCAGTGATGTTTTGGGCCTGTCGCTGGGCAACACGGACTTTCAACTCCCTCCAAAGATTTTCTATGGGGTTGAGATCTGGAGACTGGCTAGGCCACTCCAGGACCTTGAAATGCTTCTTACGAAGCCACTCCTTCGTTGCCCGGGCGGTGTGTTTGGGATCATTGTCATGCTGAAAGACCCAGCCATGTTTCATCTTCAATGCCCTTGCTGATGGAAGGAGGTTTTCACTCAAAATCTCACGATACATGGCCCCATTCATTCTTTCCTTTACACAGATCAGTCGTCCTGGTCCCTTTGCAGAAAAACAGCCCCAAAGCATGATGTTTCCACCCCCATGCTTCACAGTAGGTATGGTGTTCTTTGGATGCAACTCAGCATTCTTTCTCCTCCAAACACGACAAGTTGAGTTTTTACCAAAAAGTTCTATTTTGGTTTCATCTGACAATGACTGTGGCAGCGGGGGCGTGGTCAAGCGCCAGTCTGTAACACAAGGGCGGAGCCAGGGAAGGTGAGTGGCAGAATCACTACACCTGACGGTAATTAACCTGTGTTTGTGTGTCTTCCCAGTAACCGCGCCCTATTTAAGGAGGCAGAGGGAGAGCAGAGGAGAGCTCTTCCCGGGACAAGAACACAGCGTGTGTGTGTGTGTGTATTTACCAAATAAGAACGATTGTTATACTGAAAAGTCTGGCAATAAAAGACTGTTGTTCCCTGAAGCTTTGTCCTACCATCCTCTGTGCTCCACCCACACCTAAGAGAGCTCTACAATGACATTCTCCCAGTCCTCTTCTGGATCATCCAAATGCTCTCTAGCAAACTTCAGACGGGCCTGGACATGTACTGGCTTAAGCAGGGGGACACGTCTGGCACTGCAGGATTTGAGTACCTGGCGGTGTAGTGTGTTACTAATGGTAGCCTTTGTTACTTTGGTCCCAGCTCTCTGCAGGTCATTCACTAGGTCCCCCCGTGTGGTTCTGGGATTTTTGCTCACCGTTCTTGTGATCATTTTGACCCCACGGGGTGAGATCTTGCGTGGAGCCCCAGATCGAGGGAGATTATCAGTGGTCTTGTATGTCTTCCATTTTCTAATAATTGCTCCCACAGTTGATATCTTCACACCAAGCTGCTTACCTATTGCAGATTCAGTCTTCCCAGCCTGGTGCAGGTCTACAATTTTGTTTCTGGTGTCGTTTGACAGCTCTTTGGTCTTGGCCATAGTGGAGTTTGGAGTGTGACTGTTTGAGGTTGTGGACAGGTGTCTTTTATACTGATAACAAGTTCAAACAGGTGCCATTAATACAGGTAACGAGTGGAGGACAGAGGAGCCTCTTAAAGAAGAAGTTACAGGTCTGTGAGAGCCAGAAATCTTGCTTGTTTGTAGGTGACCAAATACTTATTTTACCGAGGAATTTACCAATTAATTAATTAAAAATCCTACAATGTGATTTCCTGGATTCTTTCCCCCCATTCTGTCTCTCATAGTTGAGGTATACCTATGATGAAAATTACAGGCCTCTCTCATCTTTTTAAGTGGGAGAACTTGCACAATTGGTGGCTGACTAAATACTTTTTTGCCCCACTGTAGTAATGATGAAAAGTGAAAGCACTGGTTTACTGCTGTCCATCAGGCACCCAGCAGAGTCACACCATAATAAATGTTGTGTTGCTGTTTCTGGCGCATGGCATGCAGTGTCAAAGAAAGGAATAAATACTGTATGTATTCGTAACTGCAATGCGTCTCTCATTATTGTATCACTGTCACAAGACAATGCAGTAATTTATTGATGCAAAATACATTGCACTATACTATATATTGATGGTTCATATGCTATAATATTATTCTATTCAGGTTGAGTTTGTGCCCTTGTAAATATTTTGCTGATGCACTCATCAGGAGCTCTGCTTTGAGGCAGTGTCAAAATATCAATATTAGTGTATTACATACTGTATCTGGTTTGCATGTTTTATCACATGGTCTTAAAATCAGTACCTGGAAATCTCTCTGTTTTACTCCTAAAATGACTGATGCAATCATACTGTAGATTTTCTGAGCACTAATCTCAAAGAAGATCAGAACATGCTCAAAAGGACAATGAATGTTTCAAAGTGCATAAACCCGAGTTCAGGTATCATCATTCCAAATGACTTGCGTGTTAAAAGAGAACTGAAGGCAAATTTTTTATTATCAAAATTCTATTTATCTCATTTTATTAAATATAGGAATGCAATTTTGACATCTATTTTGTCACTGCTATAACAAGTTCTGAGTGTTTAAAATATGCTACATAATATATCAGTCCATATGTCAATGCAATGGCCGTAAATGAGGTTCGTTGAGACCTGTGCGAGCCATCGTAGGACAGAAGTAAAATGTACAGCGGAAATCAAAGTGACCAACATCTGCCAACGTTGTCAAAAGACGCGCGCGCGCCCTCTTTCGAATGCTGACGTAATCAAGCTGGAAGTTTGGTTTGTTTTGATAGCAATCAGGAAAGTTTGAAAAAAGTAGGCAGTAATCATCATCTAAACTCGTTTTTGTGCAATACTTCGTTTGGAAAACAGTTTTCAAAATGGCGGCACTGACACCTGGCTGACACTTCATGTTTTGAAGTCTTGCACAAGTCTCGTGAAGATCGCGTGGATAAGCGACGCCTGCCGTGGACCAAGCAAACTACATTCAACATGGGTAAAAACCGAATTGGCCGATAAGTCTAATATTTAATTGCAATTAGTTGCCAATATGAGTCACGATATAAGGTTACTAAAACCGAAAACGTAATTGAATAACACGTTAATTAAGAAATAAAGCAAGTTTAAAAATGACTTCAGTTCTCCTTTAACTACCACTGAAACAACAGATGATATGCTAAGGCCTGAGATGTTCTGTTCACACTGATAAATACTTTAAATATTTTCTTTCACTGGAGACAGTGCACCACACAGAGATATGTCTATCAGCAGATATTAAAAGATGTCCCAGGGGGCATCATACTGTTTACTGAAACCCTGAGGACGGCAGATGATTATCATGATGTCGTCACACACTGATAATCACCCACAGTCCTCAGATGAACCTAAGCAATTACAAAAGTGTAAAAGATCTGATAAAAGGTTTTTGTTTTGTTTTTTTTTTTCAGAAGAAAAAGAATAAATAAAACAGAAGAAATAAAACGGACTACTACTGATGCTACAAAGTTTGAATGATTTACTGTTGTTTGAAACTCATCATAAAGTTGAACATCCATCTCATCTCATTATCTCTATCCGCTTATCCTGTACAGGGATGCAGGCAAGCTGGAGCCTATCCCAGCTGACTATGGGCGAGAGGCGGGGTACACCCTGGACAAGTTGCCAGGTCATCACAGGGCTGACACATAGACACAGAAAACCATTCACACTCACATTCACACCTACGGTCAATTTAGAGTCGCCAGTTAACCTAACCTGCATGTCTTTGGACTGTGGGGAAACCGGAGCACCCGGAGGAAACCCACGCAGACACGGGGAGAACATGCAAACTCCACACAGAAAGGCCCTCGCCGGCCACAAGGCTCGAACCCGGACCTTCTTGCTGTGAGGCAACAGCGCTAACCACTACACCACTGTTCTGCCCTCATAAAGTTGAACATTTTACATAAAAAATAAATGCTATCTATATTTAAGCACAGGGGCAGCACGGTGGTGTAGTGGTTAGCACTGTCGCCTCACAGTCAGCTGGGATAGGCTCCAGCTTGCCTGCAACCCTGTAGAACAGGATAAGCGGCTACAGATAATGGATGGATGGATATTTAAGCACAACACAGTGGAGCTTGATATCCCATTACCAGTAATTAGAACAAGTAAACATATTCAGCCAGCATTTAACATCAGTATATAATGTGAGGTAGCAGACTTGTCAGGGTTATAAAAAGCACATTTATGCCTAACTCAGCGGCACAGTTTCTCAAAGCCAGTGAAACATAATCAATAGGGAATTATAAAATAAAAATAGTATATCATTATATTTCATTATTTCATCTGCGTTCTCAGACTATCTAAAAAAAACACTTATCTTCAGAATTGTGAACAATGTCAGTGATGTACTGTTCATTTAATGAATATTTACCACCTTTTTTGACTTTCTTTTATCTTGAAAGTGCCTATAAGTGGAAGTTGGCACGTTAAAACAGTATTAATGCTCAGCTACATTTTAATTGAACTTGAATTAATTAGGCAGACAGTCAAGTGCTGCCAGTTTCTTCTGAACTTTTCCGCAGTCAAAGTAGTTACTTTCAAATCTGTGGCCTTAATCATAAGCTGTGATATAAAAGAATTTCAACACCATGTCAAGAGAACTTACTTTGTAATGCTCATATTGCTCCTTCAGGAAGCCATCAAAGAAATAAAAAATAATTCATAATAAAATTAATGATACTGACTATAATTCATTTAAACATTACCTGGAAAAGGTTAGAAACACATGAAGGGATTTTTGTTTTATTGTCACTTAATTTAAAGTCAAACAAAACCTCAAAATAAACGCCATTTGCCGATCACGTCAAATTCCCTGATGTGCTCTCCGCATGTTTAAATTAAAATTTTACTTTATAACAACAATTGATCTAATTTAAAAATTATGATATTGCTAAAAAAAATAGGATTACTTGGGGGGGGGGGCGTCACGGTGGTGTAGTGGTTAGCACTGTTGCCTCCTGAGTTCGATCCCAGCGGCCAGCGAGGGCCTTTCTGTGCGGAGTTTGCATGTTCTCCCCGTGTCTCTGTGGGTTTCCTCCGGGTGCTCCGGTTTCCCCCACAGTCCAAAGACATGCAGGTTCGGCTAATTGGTGGCTCTAAATTGACTGTAGGTGTGAATGGTTGTGTGTCTCTATGTGTCAGGCCTGTGATGACCTGGCGACTTCTCGCCCATAGTCAGCTGGGATAGGCTCCAGCTTGCCTGCGACCCTGTAGAACAGGATAAGCAGCTACAGATAATGGATGGGATGGATGGATGGATGGATGGATGGATGGGATTACCTGGACACAACCATTTCTTTGTCTGCATACGTAGACTGCTTATATAGGAGAAAACACTGGCCCTGTTATGCCGGCATGATTTGAGTCCACTTGTTTACTGAGAGGAAAGCCAGAACCCAGGATGACCCTGCCTCCATCCCCAGAGCATGAGGGCTTAGTGAATGGTTTAATGAATATGAAAATAATAAAATTTATAGCTATTAAGTTACAGCTATTAAATCATAGCTATTATAATTATGCTGTTGGCTTCACTGGGATCTCAACCCAGCTAAATCCCTCTGAGAGATTTCAGACCACTGTATTAGTCTCGACCACCATTTTGTTCATTTATTTATTTTCAGTTTTTTTTTCTTTCTGGTGGAGGTTGTGATGGCAACAGACTGAGAAGGTCAGCCAGCCCAGACAGACTGACACACGTAGATCAGCAACCCTGTTGGGAAACCTCATTTCTTTCACTTGCACTGATGAACTTACTCATAACTGTGACATGTTTGTTGGTGCCAGGGCTGGTTTGAATATTTCAGAAACTGCCGATTTACAGTACCAGTCAAAATTTTAGACACTTGTACTCATTCATAGGTTTTTCTGTATTTTGACTATTTTCTACATTGTCGAACAATACTGAAGACATCTAAACTTTGAGATAACACATGGAACATATAAGGAATTATGTGGTAAACAAAAGTGTTAAATAAAGATTCTTAGATTCTTCAAAGTAGCCACTATTTACCTTGATGACGTTTTGCACACTATTGGCATTATCTTAACCAGCTTCATGAGGTAATTGCCTGGAATGCTTTTCAATTAACAGTTGTGCCAAAAGTTAATTAGTGCAGTTTCTTGCCTTTCTAATGCGTTCGAGATTAAACAGTAAATAGTAAATAATAAAAAATACAGTAAATAGCCCTATTCCACAGCTGTAGTAATGAAGTAAGTAAAGAGAAACAAAAGTCCATTATTACTTGAAGAAATGAAGTGTCTTTTAACTAATAACTAGATAGAACTTGATGCCAACGGCGTCGATGGGGATGCCTCCGCCCAGTAGACTACACGCCTTATTAAGTTGTGATTTGGGGATGGACATTTGACCTCACAGTAATCTTGACCTGGTGAAATTACTTGTATCAGCCTTGGAGATATTGTGCTGACAAGGTTTTCGGACAGACATTTGATCTCACAGTGACCTTGACCTTAGACCTTTTGATCTCAAAATCTAGTCAGTTTATCTTTGTCCCCAAATGCACAAATGGTGAAAGTTTAATGAAATTCCTTTCATTTGCCTTGGAGATATTGTGTTCACAAGGTTCTTGGACAGACATTTGACCTCACAGTGACCTTGACCTTAGACCTTTTGATCTCAAAATCTAATCAATTTATCTTTGTCCCCAAATGCACAAATGGTGAAAGTTTGGTGAAATTCCTTTCATTCGCCTTGGAGATATTGCGTTCACAAGGTTTTTGGACAGACATTTGACCTCACAGTGACCTTGACCTTAGACCTTTTGATCTCAAAATCTAATCAGTTCATGTTTGTCCCAAATCGCACAAATGGTGAAAGTTTGGTGAACTTCCTTTCATTAGCCTTTGAGATATCGTGTTCACAAGGTTTCGGGACGGACGCACGCACGGATGGACGGACAGCCCAAAAACATAATGCCTCCTGCACCTTACGGTGGCAGAGGCATAAAAAACATAACACCTCCTGCACCTTACGGTGGTGGAGGCATAAAAAACATAATGCCTCCTGCACCTTACGGTGGCGGAGGCATAAAAATAAAGAAAATAGCCTTAATGAGGCTGTAGCTCATACCAGCCACTGTTGTCGTGTGTGAGTTTGAAATCCAATCAATCCTGTGGGAGGAGTAGCGATTTTTATGAAATTGTATATGAGACCTGTGTAGCCACATCCATGGCAAATGGTGCCACCTGGTGAATCATTCTTGTTGGAATATGTCTTTAGAGTCTTCTGGGTGAGTTTCAGTGAAAACATCCTAGCAGTTTACGAACAGTAGTGTTTGGTGTGATGAGCCACCAAAAATTTTCAAACATCCATAAAATGTTAAATATGACAGGTGGCGCCACCATCTTAAAATCTTTTATAAATACCAACCTGGGTAACATTCCATAGGAGTTTGATCAATATCTAATCACTCCTGTAGGAGGAGTAGCGATTTTCGTGAAATTGTATGTGACCCCTCTGTAGCCCCATCCATGGTAAGTGGCACCACCTGGTGAGCAACTCTTGTTGGTATGTGTCTTTAGAGTCTTCTGGGTGAGTTTCAGTGAAAATGTCCCAGCAATTTACAAAGAGTAGTGTATAATGTGACGAGTCACCCCAAAATTATAGATGCCTCATCCATGGTAGGTGGCTCCACCTGGTGAACAACTCTTGTTGGTCTCTGTCTTTAGAGTCTTCTGGGTGAGTTTCAGTGAAAATGTCCCAGCAGTTTATGAAGAGTAGCATATAATGTGATGAGTCACCCAAAAATTTCAGATGCCCATAAAATCGTAAATATGATAGGTGGCGCCACCACCTTGACAACTTTTATGCACACCCACCTGAGGAACATTGTTTGTGAGTTTGATCAAAATCCGATCAGTCCTGTAGGAAGAGTAATGATTTTTGTAAATTGTGGATGAACGATGGACAATGGATGAACGACGGATGACGTGTGATCCCATCGTCCTGCGGCCGGATGACCTAATAAAAAAACAATGAATTAGAAGGTATGTCTGAACTTTTGACTGGTACTGTACACACAGCTGTTTCTAAAATGGTGTGGACAAACAAAGAAAACAAAGAAAACAGTAATTGTTCTGGAGGGTGGAAATGCCTTATTGATGAGAGACATCAAAGGAAAATGGCCAGACTGGTTCAAGCTGACTGAAGTCAACTCTTTACAACTGTGGTGAGTAGAAAAGCATCTCAGGATGCGTAACATGCCGAACCTTGAGGAGGCTGGACTTCAACAGCAGAAGACCACATTGGGTTCCATTCCTGTCAGCCAAGAACAGGAATCCACAGCAAACACAGGCTCAGTGAAACTGGCCGGTCAAAGATTGGATAATGACTGCTGCTCAATGGATGAGTTTGTTCTTTCTTACAATTCTGTGCAAACTCTGTTGTGCATGAAACTTAGAGATCAGCAGTATTTGAAATACTCAAACCAGCCGGTTTGGTACCAACAAGCATGTCACAGTCACTGAAATCACAATTTTCTCCATTCTAATGTTTGATGTGAACATTGACTGAAGCTCTTGATCTTAAAGAATGGTTAAGAGCTTCTTAAAATTCTGATTATTCCAGAATATGTGTAATCCTCTGTCTGATGGAGAAAAATGATGTGTGTGTGTGTGTGTGTGTGTCTACAGTAACATCCTTATCTATGTTATGGATTAAATATTTTGAGAAAGACCTTTTTGTTGTGAGAAACCACAGAGTGAAAGTGGTGCTTTTTGGGCAAGCAGAGAGAGCACATCTGGGGCAGAGAGAGTGTCTCGGACGACACCGGTGTATATTCACGAAGCTTCTTTAATAAAATCAGTCTATTTCTCTCATTAAGTCTTGGTGCCTGCTTGCAATTCTTTACTAAAGGGGAAATAGAAAATTTACTTCACAATTGAACAACCTGTATCTTCATGATTTTATGCATTGTGCTACATTACACATAGCTGACTGGATAATTGCATGAATAAGCAGGTACAGTGGGGCAAAAAAGTATTTAGTCAGCCACCAGTTGTGCAAGTTCTCCCACTTAAAAAGATGAGAGAGGCCTGTAATTTTGATCATAGATACACTTCAACTATGAGAGACAGAATGGGGGGAAAGAATCCAGGAAATCACATTGTAGGATTTTTAATGAATTAATTGGTAAATTCCTCTGTAAAATAAGTATTTGGTCACCTACAAACAAGCAAGATTTCTGGCTCTCACAGACCTGTAACAACTTCTTTAAGAGGCTCCTCTGTCCTCCACTCGTTACCTGTATTAATGGCACCTGTTTGAACTTGTTATCAGTATAAAAGACACCTGTCCACAACCTCAAACAGTCACACTCCAGACTCCACTATAGCCAAGACCAAAGAGCTGTCAAAGGACACCAGAAACAAAATTGTAGACCTGCACCAGGCTGGGAAGACTGAATCTGCAATAGGTAAGCAGCTTGGTGTGAAGAAATCAACTGTGGGAGCAATTATTAGAAAATGGAAGCCATACAAGACCACTGATAATCTCTCTCGATCTGGGGCTCCACGCAAGCTCTCACCCCGTGGGGTCAAAATGATCACAAGAACGGTGAGCAAAAATCCCAGAACCACACGGGGGGACCTAGTGAATGACCTGCAGAGAGCTGGGACCAAAGTAACAAAGGCTACCATCAGTAACACACTACGCCGCCAGGTACTCAAATCCTGCAGTGCCAGACGTGTCCCCCTGCTTAAGCCAGTACATGTCCAGGCCCGTCTAAAGTTTGCTAGAGAGCATTTGGATGATCCAGAAGAGGATTGGGAGAATGTCAGATGAAACCAAAATAGAACTTTTTGGTAAAAACTCAACTTGTCGTGTTTGGAGGAGAAATAATGCTGAGTTCCATCCAAAGAACACCATACCTACTGTGAAGCATGGGGGTGGAAACATCATGCTTTGGGGCTGTTTTTCTGCAAAGGGACCAGGACGACTGATCCGTGTAAAGGAAAGAATGAATGGGGCCAAGGGCGTTGAAGATGAAACGTGGCTGGGTCTTTCAGCATGACAATGATCCCAAACACACTGCCCGGGCAATGAAGGAGTGGCTTTGTAAAAAGCATTTCAATGTCCTGGAGTGGCCTAGCCAGTCTCCAGATCTCAACCCCACAGAAAATCTTTGGAGGGAGTTGAAAGTCCGTGTTGCCCAGCGACAGCCCCAAAACATCACTGCTCTAGAGGAGATCTGCATGGAGGAATGGGCCAAAATACCAGCAACAGTGTGTGAAAACCTTGTGAAGACTTACAGAAAACGTTTGACGTCTGTCATTGCCAACAAAGGGTATATAACAAAGTATTGAGATGAACTTTTGTTATTGACCAAATACTTATTTCCACTATAATTTGCAAATAAATTATTTAAAAATCAGACAATGTGATTTTCTGGATTTTTTTTCCCTCATTTTGTCTCTCATAGTTGAAGTGTACCTATGATGAAAATTACAGGCCTCTCTCATCTTTTTAAGTGGGAGAACTTGCACAATTGGTGACTGACTAAATACTTTTTTGCCCCACTGTATACAGGTATATCTAATGATATGATTGGTGAGTGTGTCTCAGTAGTGTGTATTAGAAAAGCATTATTGCTTAAAATATGGTAGTGAGCAAGGCAGCTTGTCAATATTCAGTAAAGGCAAAAGTGCATCTTAATCCATTTAGGTGGAGTCAGACCAGAGTTTTGGTTCATAACCCTCACACATCCTATACACGCTGTCTTAAAAGAAATGGGACAGAGAGACAAAGGGTTTAACACACATCTGTACTTCTAGACTCACGCAGTCATTTATCTTAGTTTTCTCTTGCCACAAAAGGCCCAAAATTTGGCTGTTTGATTTATTCTTTAAAAAAAAAACTGTCCAACAACCAGAATCTATATGATAAATTGCGCTGGAATACTGGACAAGGTCAGATGTAGAAATACTGGACATTTAAAGATCTTGCAAAGATGTGCCAAGGGAGATGCTAGTTATGGGTGAGAAAAGGTATATATCATACACAGTCTGTCCAATCTGTTCTTCAGTTTAGTTTTTTTTAATTTGGAAAAAAAAAGATTCAATCTGGAGGTGGCACGGTGGTGTAATGGTTAGCCCTGTCGCCTCACAGCAAGAAGGTTCTGGGTTCGAGCCCAGCGGCTGACAAGGGCCTTTCTGTGTGGAGTTTGCATGTTCTCCCCGTGTCTGTGTGGGTTTCCTCCGGGTGCTCCGGTTTCCCCCACAGTCCAAAGACATGCAGGTTAGGCTAATTGGTGGCTCTAAATTGACCGTAGGTGTGAATGTTTGTGTGTCTCTATGTGTCAACCCTGTGATAACCTGACGACTTGTCCAGGGTGTACCCCACCTCTCGCCCATAGTCAGCTGGGATAGGCTCCAGCTTGCTTGCGACCCTGCACAGGATAAGCGGCTACAGATAATGGATGGATGGATGGAGATTCAACCTGGAAATGCTCTAGTTGATTTCTGACTTCCATTTAGCAACTTCATGCTATATTTAATATGGTGGTGTATTATTTTGATTGCATATTTGCTGAATTCAAACAAGTCAAATAGATATGTTTTAGGTTTGTCTTCAATCCATTATATAAAACCCAGTATTCTGTCAATGTGATGCCACCTACTGTTATCCACTGGCTGATCTCACTGCTCATTATCTTGACTGAAAATACACCAAATTCCAATGAGTGAAGCTGTTTTCCCCCTTTTTTCCTTTCTTTCTTTTTTGATAAATACTATAAAGAAGACTACTATAGCTGTTTGATCATCGGACTTGAATAAGCTGCAGCAGATGCTTAAGGCATATCTGGCCGTTGTGACTGGATACCATGACAGCCTGCATCAGTTCTCTCAAGCTCAAGGCTGCTCATTAGCATGCACTTGGGCTGTCTGATTGATTTTATACTGGAGTAGGCAGAGGACGGCGCTGAGAGGCTTTCACATCATTTGAATTTCCATGATTGATGAGAGGAATTTTAATAGTACAAGGCAAAAGAGGAAGGCTTTGAAAGCGCTATTCTATTGTTTCAGTGATTGTATACGCTAGTATAGATTCACTCATGCCCAGCAAGGTCACTAAATATTTTTTGCCATGTGACCAAATGCAGCACATTGAATTTTGCATCCTGTACACCTTGATCATCCTTTACTATAATCAATTTTTCACCCTGCATATTGTCATGTTCGTCAGCTCAGTGCACTGTAGCACAAATGAAGCACATTGTGGCTGCCGGGCAGGCACTGACCTCCTAAACAACATACACAAGTCAGATTTTGTCCATTTTTTTTTCCATAAAACATATTTCTTTGGGCGGCACGGTGGTGTAGTGGTTAGCGCTGTCACCTCACAGCAAGAAGGTCCTGGGTTCGAGCCCCGGGGCCGGCGAGGGCCTTTCTGTGTGGAGTTTGCATGTTCTCCCCGTGTCCGCGTGGGTTTCCTCCGGGTGCTCCGGTTTCCCCCACAGTCCAAAGACATGCAGGTTAGGTTAACTGGTGACTCTAAATTGACCGTAGGTGTGAATGTGAGTGTGAATGGTTGTCTGTGTCTATGTGTCAGCCCTGTGATGACCTGGCGACTTGTCCAGGGTGTACCCTGCCTTTCGCCCGTAGTCAGCTGGGATAGGCTCCAGCTTGCCTGCGACCCTGTAGAAGGATAAAGCGGCTAGAGATAATGAGATGAGACGAGACATATTTCTTTCAAGATCACCATCCCGCTCCTGCTGTTGCTTTATGTTTAAAGTATTAGATGCTCCATCTTCAGTAGAAGGATGCAGAAATTATAACTTTGAAACCTAGAAACTTCTTTAAATTCCCAGAGCTCATTTCTAATCATACATTAATGATGATTAATACAGAAATTAAAGAATAGAACATTTACATTCACTTTTAGATGATGAAGACATTTAGATATGCAGTATTTTTCTTCTTCTTCTTTCGGCCGCTCCCGATTAGGAGTCGCCACAGCAGATCTTTCGTCTCCATTGCTCCCTGTCTTCCGCATCCTTCTCTACCACACCTGCCACTTTCATGTCCTCTCTCACCACATCCATGCATCTCCTCTTTGGCCTTCCTCGTTTTCTTGTGCCTGGCAGCTCCATCCTCAACATTCTCCTTCCAACATGCTCTGCATCTCTTCTCAGGATGTGCCCATACCATCTCAGTCTCATCTCTCTTAGCTTAATTCCCAAGCTCTCCACACACGCTGTCCCTCTGATGTGCTCGTTCCTTATCCTGTCCAACCTCGTCACTCCCATCGCAAACCTTAACATCCTCAACTCCACCACCTCCAACTTTGCCTCCTGTCTCTTCGTTAAGGGTACGGTCTCCAATCCATACATCACAACTGGTCTCACGACTGTCTTATACATCTTACCCTTCACTTTTGCTGGGACTTTCCTAACACAAATGGCTCCCGAAACCCTTCTCCAACTGCTCCACCCTGCCTGCACTCTCTTTCTCACCTCACTATCGCAGCCCCCATTTTCCTGCACAGTTGACCCCAGGTACTTGAATTCACCAACTTTCTTCACGTCTACTCCTTGCATCTTCACTACACTCTCATCCCCATTCTCATTGATGCACAGTATTAAAACCCCAAATTAGAAAAAGTTTGGATGGTATGGAAAATGCGAATGAAAAAGAAAGCAGCGATTTCTATACTTACTTTGACTTGTATTTCATAGCAGACTGTATGAACCAAATATATTGCATGTTTTGTCTGGTCAACTTTATTTCATTTGTTAATATACAGTACTGTGCAAAAGTCTTAGGCGCTGTATTTTTTTCATACAAACTTTGCTATAGATTTCTATTTTATGACTTCTACATTATCGAGTCAGTACAAAAACATTTTAGAGTTCCATACGTTCATTTTCCAGCACAAAATTAAATGTTACAGAAAAAAAAAGTTTGTATCTGAGCAGCATGTGACAGAAGAGACCACTTTATAGATTAAAAAAGAAAAAATAATGAAGGCTACTGGGTTTTGGTGCAAAATGAAGAAGCAAGTGTGACAGTCAAAGTGTCCAGAAGAACTGTGGCTGGTTCTGGAAGATGCTCAGTAAAACCTACAGCTCATTTCCTTATAAAACTGCACTCACTGTACCTGAGACTACTTTTTTTTTTTTTTAAAGCAAAGGGTCGTCTCACACCAACTATTGACTTTGTTTCATTTATTATGGCTTACTGCTGTTTATAGTGTTTTTTAAAAATGTTGAAACATTTCATTTCATGGGTGGCACGGTGGTGTAGTGGTTAGCACTGTCACCTCACAGCAAGAAAGTCCGGGTTCGAGCCCCGTGGCCGGCGAGGGCCTTTCTGTGCGGAGTTTGCATGTTCTCCCCGTGTCCGCGTGGGTTTCCTCCGGGTGCTCCGGTTTCCCCCACAGTCCAAAGACATGCAGGTTAGGTTAACTGGTGACTCTAAATTGACCGTACGTGTGAATGTGAGTGTGAATGGTTGTCTGTGTCTATGTGTCAGCCCTGTGATGACCTGGCGACTTGTCCAGGGTGTACCCCACCTTTCGCCCGTAGTCAGCTGGGATAGGCTCCAGCTTGCCTGCGACCCTATAGAACAGGATAAAGCGGCTAGATATAATGAGATGAGATGAGATTTAATTTCATTATTTTTAAGCCATTTTTGGTCTACAGCATTTCTTTACATGTGCCTAAGAGTTTTGCACAGTACTGTGCATCCATTCCTGCATTTCAGGCCTGCAACACATTCCAAAAAAAAAAGTGGGATGAGGACAATTTAGAGCTTGTAATGAGGTAAAACAATTAAATAATGATGTGCTTTGAAACAGGTGATGTCAACCGGTGATTGTAATCATGATTTGGTACAAAAGCAGGATCCAGGAAAAGGCCTCGTCTTTGAGGAGGAAATATGGGCAGAGGATCTCCAGTTTGTCAACAAATACATGAGAAAATTATCGAAATCTTTAAAAAACATTCTTCCTCAAGGAAAGATAGGAAATTATTTGGATATTTCACCCATGGTGCATATAAGAATAGCCTCCTTCTCAGATCACGGCTTATGTAAGTCAGTAAGCCAGAGTCAGACATACAGTTGCATGCAAAAGTTTCAGTGTGATATAAATATTTTTGAATAACTTTTTTTTTAACACCCACCCTCTGCCTTTGTAACTTTATAACCTCTTTGCAGAACCCCCTGAACAGCTTTTGTGTCCTCTCATTTGCAATATTTGTTGCTCTATTCTTCCTGACATATTTATAAATGAAATGTTTGGAGAGAGAGAGATAAAGCAAGATTTTGATAGATTTTTTTTTGGTGTTTTTAAATTTGCTGAAACAATTTTCTTGTTTTAGTATCCGCCAACACTCATGTCTACTACCTCAAGTTGACTGAGGCAGACCAAAAATATTCCTGGCAAGCTTCAAACATGTACAGCAAACTACAGATCATTCTGGTTCAGTCTTGTGAAGTCTGTTTGCAGATTACCTGACATTGCGCCCATTTAAGTTTTGAGTCTGTTAAAGAACAACCAGTTAGACTTCAACAGGAAACAAACTACCAAAGAAGGTAACATATGGTATACACAGAGAAATAAGACATACACAAATACAAACTATGATCAGCAAACTATGATACTGGATAAAGAAAAACTTGTACATTTTGACAGTGTTACTTGTAAAGAACTTTGACATTCCCCTCCATTTCAATAGTGTGGCTATTTTGTTTAGATTCATGACATACACTACCGTTCAAAAGTTTGGGGTCACTTTGAAATGTCCTTATTTTTGAAAGAAAAGCACTGTTCTTTTCAATGAAGATCACTTTAAACTAATCAGAAATACACTCTATACATTGCTAATGTGGTAAATGACTATTCTAGCTGCAAATGTCTGGTTTTTGGTGCAATATCTACATAGGTGTATAGAGGCCCATTTCCAGCAACTCTCACTCCAGTGTTCTAATGGTACAATGTGTTTGCTCATTGCCTCAGAAGGCTAATGGATGATTAGAAACCCCTTGTACAATCATGTTAGCACAGCTGAAAACAGTTGAGCTCTTTAGAGAAGCTATAAAACGGACCTTCCTTTGAGCAGATTGAGTTTCTGGAGCATCACATTTATGGGGTCGATTAAATGCTCAAAATGGCCAGAAAAATGTCTTGACTATATTTTCTATTCATTTTACAACTTATGGTGGTAAATAAAAGTGTGACTTTTCATGGAAAACACAAAATTGTCTGGGTGACCCCAAACTTTTGAACGGTAGTGTATAATCCCAATTCTATTCCAGTATAATCAAATCATATAATTCCAAAGTCTGTTTCAGTTCCAGGGTGTAACGCTATGAAATTTTCAAAAGATTAAGGGGGTTAAATATTATGTAAGGCAATGTACTGTATGTCTGAAGCACAGCAAATATTATGCAACTAGTGTGTAACTCAAAATCCCAAATTTAAAGATACACCAAATAAGTGAGTTTGTATGTACTGAACTAAAGGTGGCTGAACTAAATACAAAGGTTAAATACCCCCAAATCAGAAAAAAGTTGGGACGGTAAAGTATTTACCCCTTTGTAATGTTGCCATTCCTTCTCACAACATTTGAAAGATGTTTAGAGATTGAAGACACCAAGCGTTTCAGGTGTTATTTTGTCCAATTCTTCCTGCAAACAGGTCTTAAGGTGAACAACTGTATGAGGTCGTCATTGTCATATTTTTTGTTTCAAACTTCGCCACACATTTTTTTTTTATTAAGGACAGAGGAGACAGGCACCCTCTTCTTCCACAGCTAATGCCTTTGTAATGTGTGCAGAATGTGGCTTTGTATTATTTTGCTAAAATATCCCTGGAAAAGATATTGTCTTGAAGGCAGAATATGTTGCATTAAAATCTCAGTGTAATTTTCTGCATTAATGCTGCCATCACAGAAGTGTAAGTTACCTTTGCCAAGGACACTGACACAACCCCATACCATGACAGACCCTGGCTTTTGGACTTGTTGCTGGTAACAGTCTGGATGACCCTTTTCATCTTTCATCCAGAGCACACTGCATCCATTTCTTCCAAAAAAAGATCTGGAATACTGATTTGTCTGACCAACATATGTTTCCACTGTGTGATGGTCCATCCCAGATGCTTCCGAGTTCAGAGGAGTCAACAGTGCTTCTGGACACAGTTAATATAAGACTTCCTTTTTGCACAGTCAAGTTTTAACTGGCATTTATTGATGTAACTCTGTTTTGTAGTGCTTGACAAAGGTTTGCCAAAGTAATCCCGAGTCCATGTGGTTATATCAGCTATAGATGAATGACAGCTCTTGATACAGTGCAGTATGAGGGATCAGAAATCACGGGTGTTCAGCTTAGGCTTGAGCCCTTGCCCTTTACACATGAAAATTCCTCCAGATTCCTTGAATCATTTAATGATATTATGCACCGCAGAAGGTGAAATATTTAAATCCTTTCCCATCTTTCTCTGAGGAACATTGTTTTTAAAGATTTCAATAATTTTCTCATGCATTTGTTGACAAACTGGAGATCTGTCGCCCATTTTTGCTCCTCAAAGACTCAGCCTTCCCTGAATGAAAGTCATGAGGTATTTTGTACCTATTTTGGCTTTTGTACTAAATCATGATTACAATCACCTGTTTCATATCACATAAGTATTTAATTGTTTTACCTCATGACAAGCCCTAAATTGCTCCGTCCCAATTTTGTTTGGAATGTGCTGCAGGCCTGAAACACAGGAATGGTTGTATATGGATGGAAGTTGGCCAGACAAAACATGAGCTATCTTGGGTTAGTACTGTCTGCAATTAAATACAAGTCAAAGTAAATTTAGAAATCACTGCATTTTTTTTTTTTAGATTTACATTTTGCATACCGGCGGCACGGTGGTGTAGTGGTTAGCGCTGTCGCCTCACAGCAAGAAGGTCCGGGTTCGAGCCCCATGGTCGACGAGGGCCTTTCTGTGAGGAGTTTGCATGTTCTCCCCGTGTCCGCGTGGGTTTCCTCCGGGTGCTCCGGTTTCCCCCACAGTCCAAAGACATGCAGGTTAGGTTAACTGGTGACTCTAAATTGACCGTAGGTGTGAATGTGAGTGTGAATGGTTGTCTGTGTCTATGTGTCAGCCCTGCGATGACCTGGCGACTTGTCCAGGGTGTACCCCGCCTTTCGCCTGTAGTCAGCTGGGATAGGCTCCAGCTTGCCTGTGACCCTGTAGAACAGGATAAAGCGGCTAGAGATAATGAGATGGGATGAGATTTTGCATACCATCCCAACTTTTTCTGATTTGGGGTGGTAGTCCTCATCTAGTTGTTTTTAATCACTCGTCTTGAGGGCCATTCATTCAGCATTCTTTTTCACTTTATTCCCTGGCCCATTTTTTCTACTACTGTTAGATATCTTTCATGTGCACATTGCATACTGCCGATACTCCAGCACACTAAAGCATCATGCAATGAAATCACAAGTGTTGTTTGTATGAGAGCTCATGGCTACTGTTTCTTAAACCATCAGCCTAACTGCCATTTTTGTAAATGCTCAACATGGACATCTGTAAGTGAGAGGATCTATCCTTTTTCTGAAGTGAACAGACATTTTCTATCTTGAGAGAACTCACATTTTGAACTGCAAAGCTATCTCAGGCAGGCACAAGAACATCTCATCTCATCTCAGCTCATTATCTCTAGCCACTTTATCCTTCTACAGGGTCACAGGCAAGCCTAACCCAGCTGACTACGGGCGAAAGGCGGGGTACACCCTGGACAAGTTGCCAGGTCATCACAGGGCTGACACATAGACACAGACAACCATTCACACTCACATTCACACCTACAGTCAATTTAGAGCCACCAGTTAACCTAACCTGCATGTCTTTGGACTGTGGGGGAAACCGGAGCACCCGGAGGAAACCCACGCGGACACGGGGAGAACATGCAAACTCCGCACAGAAAGGCCCTCGCCAGCCACGGGGCTCGAACCCGGACCTTCTTGCTGTGAGGCGACAGCGCTAACCACTCCACCACCATGCCGCCCGCACAAGAACATGTAATTATTTAATAATGCAAGAATATCTCACAGTATTTTAGAGCAGCACAATCTTTTGAGGATTGTTTGCAGTAGTTTTTATATAAAATGGCACTGTCTTGTGCAATATCATTCAAGTTGCCATAGTGTCCCAATGGAAATGATTCATCTAAGTATCTCGATTAAAATCACTAGGGTAGATTTGTTTTTCTGTTAAAAGAATTAATAAAACCAACTGGCCAAAGTTGTTCAGGAGGAGGTCAAAGCAGGCAGTGACTGTGGCTGCAGGGCTTTTATGCTGTAACCATAAGCATTTTTTGCTTCTAAAAATAGCTATACTTGTCATAATGAAATCTTTCTTTTCCCTTAATTTTAGTTTCGGTCAGTGCCAGAATTTTTATCTTCTATTTTTATCTAGGTGCAGCACAATATCTAAGTAATCAGATAGCATAATAGAAATGCATTTTGACTTTGTACTCAAGATTGGATTTGGATTAGTTTTAAATCAACTATATTAAAGGTCTACATTGTGTAAATAATATAGAAATCACATGCCTTTACTATACATCATCTCCCATTTGAGACCATTGGTGACTGGACAAAATTATGTAATATTTAAAAAAATACTTTGACTTTAGTCTCTGGATACAAATCCCTGTTATAGGCACCACTACATACATAAGTACTGGGAACACTCTTAGGCAAAAAAACAAAACAAAAACAACCATAAAATACATCCACCAAACCTGGGCAGGTCACCAGTCTATTGCAGGGCTAACATAGACACCATTCACACCTATAGGCAATTTACAGTAGCAAGTTGACCTAATCTGCATGTTTGGACTGTGGGAGGAAATCAGGGCACATGGAGGAAACCCACACAGGCACGGGGAGAACATGCAAACTCCACACAGAAAAGCCCTCATTGGCCACAAGGATCAAACCCAGAACCTTCTTGTTGTGAGGTGACAATGGCGGCACAGTGGTGCAGTGATTAGTACTGTTGCCTCACAGCAAGAAGGTCCTGGGTTTGAGCGTTGTGACTGATGGGAGCCTTTCTGTGAGTTTGCTCTGATTTGCCCACTGGCTATCCAACAGCATTGGAAGAGTTGTGACCTCTATGCTCAGGTGGCCCAAAGTAAAGCCCAAATCTGGATCATGACATTGGGTCCAGCTGAGGCTGAGCTAGTAAGTACTAACTAACCACTGCACCATGTGCCACCCAATAGATAAAGAAACCTAATTGTAGAATCCTACAACCAGACAATTCCATTTTTTGAGGGAATAGAACCCATTCAAGAAGCTAAAAACCATTAATAATCCAAGGAATCCTTCAGAAAATGTTTTGTCTCGGTGTATATTTGCTCACTTACTGGTGTGCAATCCTAAATCTAAAACCCTAATATGTTCAAGTTTGTCTATCTGGTTAAACCTTAATGGTTCTATTTAGAAACCTACAAAAGGGTAGTGTGATGTCATCCATAACTGCTTATCTTCTGCAGGGTCACAGGCAAACTGGCGCCTATCCCAGCTGACTATGGGCAAAAGGCAGGGTACACCCTGGACAAGTTGCCAGATCATTGCAGGGCTGACACACAGAGACAAACAACCATTCACACTTAGTCAATTTAGAGCCACCAATTAGCCGAACCTGCATGTCTTTGGACTGTGGGGGAAACTGGAGCACCCGCAAGAAACCCACACAGACACGGGGAGAACATGCAAGCTCCATACAGAAAGGCCCCCATCAGCCACTGGGCTCAAACCCAGAACCTTCTTGCTGTGAGGTGACATGCTAACCACTGTGCCACCCCGGTAGTGTGATGTGTCATGTGTTATTCTTTACATTACTATTGAACAAATGATTTCCTCAATAATTTGTTGGATAGTAACATAAGGAACTGACACATCACACTATGCAATTGTAGGATAAGAAAACACTTTTTAAAAGATACTATTTTGAGGGCAGAACCAAAGCAGGAAGATTTGTGTTACTGTCACATTGCTCATGGACTACATTGCATCACTTACAAAAATACTGATATTCAAATTCTACGAGATTGAATAACATTTTAGTTCTGAGCTACAATATGCCTATGTAGACCATTACAATTTGTATTACCTTGCTTATTGTATGACTAAATGATGCAACACTAATGAATAAAATCATGTTTGTCATCAATTTGTTCTGCAATTTTTTTTTTCATTTTCCCAAACGTAATACAACCCCGATTCCAAAAAAGTTGGGACAAAGTACAAATTGTAAATAAAAACGGAATGCAACAATGTGGAAGTTTCAAAATTCCATATTTTATTCAGAATAGAACATAGATGACATATCAAATGTTTAAACTGAGAAAATGTATCATTTAAAGAGAAAAATTAGGTGATTTTAAATTTAATGACAACAACACATCTCAAAAAAGTTGGGACAAGACCATGTTTACCACTGTGAGACATCCCCTTTTCTCTTTACAACAGTCTGTAAATGTCTGGGGACTGAGGACACAAGTTGCTCAAGTTTAGGGATAGGAATGTTAACCCATTCTTGTCTAATGTAGGATTCTAGTTGCTCAACTGTCTTAGGTCTTTTTTGTCGTATCTTCCGTTTTATGATGCGCCAAATGTTTTCTATGGGTGAAAGATCTGGACTGCAGGCTGGCCAGTTCAGTACCCGGACCCTTCTTCTATGCAGCCATGATGCTGTAATTGATGCAGTATGTGGTTTGGCATTGTCATGTTGGAAAATGCAAGGTCTTCCCTGAAAGAGACGTCGTCTGGATGGGAGCAAATGTTGCTGTAGAACCTGGATATACCTTTCAGCATTGATGGTGTCTTTCCAGATGTGTAAGCTGCCCATGCCACACTCACTAATGCAACCCCATACCATCAGAGAGGCAGGCTTCTGAACTGAGTGCTGATAACAACTTGGGTCGTCCTTCTCCTCTTTAGTCCGAATCACACGGCGTCCCTGATTTCCATAAAGAACTTCAAATTTTGATTCATCTGACCACAGAACAGTTTTCCACTTTGCCACAGTCCATTTTAAATGAGCCTTGGCCCAGAGAAGACGTCTGCGCTTCTGGATCATGTTTAGATACGGCTTCTTCTTTGAACTATAGAGTTTTAGCTGGCAACAGCGGATGGCACGGTGAATTGTGTTCACAGATAATGTTCTCTGGAAATATTCCTGAGCCCATTTTGTGATTTCCAATACAGAAACATGCCTGTATGTGATGCAGTGCCGTCTAAGGGCCCGAAGATCACGGGCAACCAGTATGGTTTTCCGGCCTTGACCCTTACGCACAGAGATTCTTCCAGATTCTCTGAATCTTTTGATGATGATATGCACTGTAGATGATGATATGTTCAAACTCTTTGCAATTTTACACTGTCGAACTCCTTTCTGATATCGCTCCACTATTTGTTGGCGCAGAATTAGGGGGATTGGCGATCCTCTTCCCATCTTTACTTCTGAGAGCCACTACCACTCCAAGATGCTCTTTTTATACCCAGTCATGTTAATGACCTATTGCCAATTGACCTAATGAGTTGCAATTTGGTCCTCCAGCTGTTCCTTTTTTGTACCTTTAACTTTTCCAGCCTCTTATTGCCCCTGTCCCAACTTTTTTGAGATGTGTTGCTGTCATGAAATTTCAAATGAGCCAATATTTGGCATGAAATTTCAAAATGTCTCACTTTCGACATTTGATATGTTGTCTGTGTTCTATTGTGAATACAATATCAGTTTTTTAGATTTGTAAATTATTGCATTCCGTTTTTATTTACAATTTGTACTTTGTCCCAACTTTTTTGGAATCGGGGTTGTATGTAACAGACTAAAATAGGCAATCCTGGCATTTGATCCTAACTGTATTACCCTGGAATTAGTATGCCTACTGATAGCATTTTATAAAGACATTTCTGCTGTTTTAACATATACAGTACATGGCATGTACACGTTTTCATAAAATCAAGCTTCAAAAATCCTGCTCAGTGTATTAAATCAGTATAATATCAACTTTTTGAAAACTTTAACAAAACAGTACATAGGCTACATTTATAAACTACCTCTATGCATAGAATATACCTAACTCAAGTGTGTTAGATGATTTTACTGGCCCCTGTGATTACTGAATCCATTAAAATAGTAGGTTATTCAGTAAGCAGGATTTAAGGGGAAAGCACTTTCACTCCCACACCTATAATGCATGGCTTTATAATGCAAAGCTTTTTTTCTAAGTGGATCATCCTCCACAGTTCACATCTTCCCAGTGAAAAAGCTGTTAATGTGGAATGTGTTGCTCATGACTATGCCAGATCACACACAATGAGGAAACAGAAGGAGAAAGGAAAGAAAAAACAGTAAGTTCTCCAGTATTTTGGCAAGGTCAGGTGTCTCATTCAAATTAGCAATAGCTGGATGAAATGAAAACATTAAGTCTGCCAGCAATACAAGCATGGATGAAAGGATATATCTATGAGGCATTCATTCTCATTAATATTCTACCTCGATTGTAAGTTGTTGTTTTTTTTATTTTATTTTATCCTGACGCCCTGTAGGCCAATTGGCCTGCTAGTTGCCAACCTCTTATGAGGCTGTCTGCATCTTATCGCAAACACAATTCATCTACTGCCAGCTTACTAGGCCTGTTGCAGCTCCCTCAGATAAACAACCATTCATACACATGGGCAATTTAGAGTAGCCAGCTAACATAACTGCATATCTTTGGACTGTGGGGTAAACCAGAGCACCTGTAGGAAACTCACATGGACACAGGGAGAACATGCAAACTCCACACAGAAAGGCTGCCTTCGGCCGTGAGTTTCAAACCCGGAACCTTGCTGTGAGGTGACAGTGTTAACCACTGCACCACCATGCCGCCCTCAACTGTAAGTAACTTGGTTAAAATCATCAAATTAGCACATATAAATGTGTATATCATGTCTTGTCTCTGAGACATGTGATGCCGACCACTGCATAGCCAAACTGCTGCTCATGCTGCTCAGAGCAGCTGAACACACTTGGAGGAAAATTCTAACATCTGTTTTTCACATACAAGTTCAGATGCCCAAGATTAGATAGTGTTGCTCTGATTGATGAGAGAGAGAGAGAGAGAGAGAGAGAGAAATTCCATCTCTTCTATCCAGACAGCAGGACCAGTTTTGCTCTCTTGGCCTCAGGCTACAGATATGATTTCTTTGTTTTTTGATGCATGTAATGTGAAGAAACACAGAAAGGTCTTACACATTTGTTTTGATATCTTAATAGTTCTGTGCAGTGGTGTCACTGTGAGGGTATAATAAATTACCAACCTGAGACATTTGTGGAAGGGGATCCTCAAGGGGCCTGGATGAAACTTTCCATTTTCAAGAGACAGGAAACACAGGGCCCAAACATTCTGTACAACATCCCTGGATAAATATAGCTGAAATGCATTATGTAGGGTCTATAGCTTGGTGAGTAGCTTCTTATGATATCAAATAAGTGCATGTTTCTCTTGCCTGATTATCTGCACCTAATGGTCCTAGTGCAGTGCAGTGGTTAGCTCTGTCGCCTCACAGCAAGAAAGTTCTGGGTTCGAACCTCATGTCCAACAGGGGCCTTTCTGTGTGGAGTTTACATGTTCTCCCTTGTCTGCCTGAGTTTCCTCAGGATACTCTGGTTTCTCTTACCATCCAAAGACATGCAGTTAGGTTAACTGACTACTCTAAATTGCCCATAGGTGTGAATGGTTGAGAGGAGAAAACCTCTATAATAATCCAATAGAAGGCAAACTGTAATTCTTCCCTGGGACTTTGATGGCTGGCGCCATCAGTGATATGCTGTAGTTATATGCCAAGTAGATATCTAGATAATAGAATGGTCCTAGGGGATGCCATGGCCTAAAGGTTAGAGAAGCAGCTTTGGGACTTAAAAAGTCACTGGTTCGATTCCCTGGAATGGCTGAAGTGCCTTTGAGCAAGGCACCTAACTCCCAACTGCTCCCTGGGCTGCCCAGTGCTGTAGGTCTGTCAGGGTCTTGTTGATAAGAGTGTTTGCTAAATGCCTGTAATGTAATGTAATGTAATGGTTTCACAAATCTGCTAATAAGGTGGTCAATTCTCACGCAGTCACATAAAGTGCACAAGGAACATGTGGATATAAGGACTGTAATGACCTAGGACCTCTACCGAAAGGGTACAACAGAATTTGTCAAAACATCTGGGTTGCTTTATGAAATGTGTTCTGTGAATACACAGTGCCCAAACCGCTTCCATTATTTCAAACAGCCTTAATTTACAGCGAAATGCCAAAATCTTTGTTCATATTGGACAGACACTGTATAACACAGGATGACTACATTATTCTCCAGCAGCATGCCAACTCCCTTATAATGTGCTTTTCTATTCCCTGTCACGATTAGCACATTATACTAATGAGCCTATTACCTTAATGACGCTCCATTTAGAACTGCAAAAAGAACACACACACACACACACACATTTTCACAATTCTTTATTGGTATTTCAAAGTAGTAGGCACTGAAAAATAAAATGAAATAATACCTGCGTTCATTACAATGCTATCTTGAAGGTCTCCTTATAAACACAACGTCAAAGAAATACAGAAAATAACTTTTGAAAATGTCTTATTCACTGCAGATTTTAAATGACATTCCTTAGATATAATCATAGTATGATAAACTAGTTAATTGTTAGTTGATTAATCTTGAGCAGAAATGCAAGGAAGTAAGCAATGATCCAAAGCTGTAGCGTAATACATAACTAAAATACTTCTGGATATATATTCTATATCGCTATGGGAATTACGGCACTGTGACCAAAACATGAAGATGCTTTTTCTACTACCACTAGGAGCTGCAATAGTGCGCTAACAGTCTCAGGGAAAAGGGGGCTAAACTAACACACATCTTCATGCCAAGCTCTCAGAGAAAATTCCCAGCTCTCACCTGACCTTAGGCCTACCTGACATAAACTTAGATCACAATTGAGCCTAACATTGATACACATGATATTTTTTCTTAAAATACACAGCTATAAGTAAAGGTGCACAACAAAATCCACAGTGTTGTATTATACCATCTTCCTTCTTATTGGGTTATTCTATATCAGTGCAAATGTAACTTAATCGTTCATTCATAAATCAAATGTTCATCCAAATTCCTACACTGTGGGTGTTAACTCAACACTGAGGGCCTTGTTGTGCAGGCTACTTGGAAATACTCTAAAATATGTACGAGGAAGAAGTCTACATTGAAGTCTACAAGCCCAGTTATTTGAGTTAATCCTTATTTCAGCTCGAACAGGAATTCCCAATATTTCTATCCTCAGTTCAATCATAGAGTCATACCTAACCTTTGGCAACAAATATATCATCCAGGGTGTCTCCTACTCCTAATCGTAGAGCTATATTACAGTTTTGTCCACATCATCCATCAACGCTGGCAGTCCAGATGACAATTTTAGGCTCTTAAAAGCAGGAACTCCTTGTTCTTTCTTTTTTTTTTTATCAAGTGAGAGCTATTTATTCTCATGGATGAAAGAAGGAGATGTATACAATCCTCTCATACAGCGACACTTTATAAATCTACTGGCCTTGAAGCACGCGTCCTTTGTTTCCTGCGGGCTCCTCCTTCCGGTAGCTGAAGAAGACTTAGCACTGTTCATGCGTATAGAGGCGATTCTGTATCCCCCCCACCCGTGTAATATAATTATACGAAAACACGGGATGTATTTACAGTGTCAGATCATTGGGATGCACCGCGTTAATCAAGACACCGCGACGGATTCCAACAGGTGATCCCTGCGCGTCTGGCTCCGAGTATGTCTTGTATTATCATCCGTGCACTCTTTCTCCGGGATGCCTGCACTGTCAGTGGCTTCTTTGTTCGCTTTCGGGTCGCTTTTCTGCACCGCTGTAGGTCTCTCCATCACGCAGGGCCTGACCGCCGGCTTCCCTCTCGCCGCGGCTTTGGGGCGGCCGCTGTCGCGTTCGTACTCCTCCTGCGCTCTCTGCATTTTGCGCTTCCTCATCTTGCTCTTGTGCAGGTGGAAGGTGACAAGGGAGACCAGGACAGTGCCAGCGATCATCGTCACAAGCACCAAGAGCACCATTGTGGACGAAAACGACCGGAAGAGCGGATCGGTGGGGTCGGCGCACGTGCCATTATTGGTGCGCACCGTGCCATTCAAGGTGCACGGTGGGATGGAAAGCGCCAGGCTTTCGGAAGACCCGGCGCTCATTTAGTCCTTTAAAGAAGGGTATTCCTCTACAAAAGAAAAAAAAAAATCGGTCGAGGTGACGACGGGCTGACGGCGGATTTCCACCCCTTGTGTGTCACCGTTGCTTCTATATTATTGCGCTCATTCCTCTTGCATGGAAGGATTTCAAGATTCCCTTAGGAGGCACCCTAAAATAGAGCCAGGATAGAATTAAGAAAAGTGCTAATGCTGTTAGGAGAAAAAAACAAACAAATCAAATCTCATAATCACTTTATCCTAAACTGGTATAATCTAAACTCCAAAATGACTGACTAAACATGGGAAAACAAACAAACAAACAAACAAACAAACAAAACAGTTCCCCACCACCGTATGGCATGACCATTGCTTGTATATTTAAATTTTTGTCCGATCAGGAGTAGTGGGACTAATAAACCTCAGCATGAACTTTATAATGAATAATAAATAAATCAGGATCCTTGGTAGGCCTGCAGCTTAATGGATAGTCTGCTGTAAATTCTGAGAATAAGAATCTAATCTAATCTAATCTAATCTAATCTAATCTAATCTAATCTAATCTAATCTAATCTAATCTAATCTGCAGTGTAAAAACACATGATTTGGAAGACTCGTGGTTTAATTTTAAACTGCGGCATTCCTCCAAAAGACCAAAGTGAACGCTGGATGAGCTACAAAAAACAAATTGTATAAGTAGTACATCTGACAAGGATTTCCTTCTGTGCAACGGCTACCGAGGTTCTTCTTCTTTTTTTTTTTTTAATCACACATATATCACGTAATAGCAAAAAAAAAAAAAAAAAAAATGCAGTTTACCTTCCCCAACAGTGGGAATCCTGCCGCTCCGGAGGCGAAGACTGTGGCCGCGTTTTGCAAATTGTGAGAAAGAAATAAAAAGGAAGCGGAAAAGCAGCCAATCCCTCACAGATCGCGATGACGTATCGATAACCCAAAGGGCACAGTAACACCAGCAAGCTCATTCATGCATATTTCTACACGTCTTTCACTCAGATGTACAGAGTAAAGCTTGTAACGCGCGCGCTTTAGAGGGAAGAAGAAGAAGGAGACACGACGCGCTTTTGTTGCCACTCGTGTCACGGAAAGCTGCGCCCGTTCCGTTCCGTTCCGTCCCGTCCGCTGAGTCGGCGAGAACTCAGCACTTGCACGAGAACAATAGACGCATTTCGAGATCTCAGTGCGTTCGGGTGTGTTGGATTCGCGCGAGCTTGTTCGAGTCCTTCGTACGGCACTGCGTGATGCGCAAGAGGAGCTGTTCAGTGCTGAATTGAGGGAAACCAGCCAAATCGCTCGAAAACGGGGAAATTGGGGCGCGCGTGCTGCTGTTTAACGCGACACTGACACAGGATTTGATTGAGTTTAGACTTCAGGAAAGGGCGTTTCGAGCTCACAGCTGTTTTGTCAAAATGGCTGAAAGTGGCAAATGCATGCGTGCTGAATTAAAGCCAGTCTGCATTAAAGGACATTAGCGTGGGAATGTCCAGGGGTAAAATAAAAGCTGGTGTTGTAATAATAATAATAATAATAATAATAATAATGGCACGGCGGTGTAGTGGTTAGCACTGTCACCTCACTGCAAGAAGGTTCTGGGTTCGAGCCCAGTAGCCGGCGAGGGCCTTTCTGTGTGGAGTTTGCATGTTCTCCCCGTGTCCGCGTGGGTTTCCTCCGGGTGCCCCGGTTTCCCCCACAGTCCAACGACATGCAGGTTAGGTTAACTGGTGGATCTAAATTGACCGTAGGTGTGAATGTGAGTGTGAATGGTTGTTTGTGTCTATGTGTCAGCCCTGCGATAACCTGGTGACTTGTCCAGGCTGTACCGCGCCTCTCACCCGTAGTCAGCTGGGATAGGATCCAGCTTGCCTGCGACCCTGTAGAACAGGATAAAGCGGCTAGAGATAATGGATGGCTGGATAATAATAATACAATGTTTTGCCAAAAGATAATGCAACTATCTACCTGAACAATATTTGGTCATTCATCTTATATCCTGGTCAGGGTCATAGTGGATCTGGAGTCTATCCTTGGAACACTGGGCGTGAGGTGGGAATACACACTGGATGGGACATCAGTCTATGGCAGGGCAACACACACACACACACACACACACACACACACACACACACACACACACACACACATACACACCTTTGAGAAAATGGGTAGAACTTACAAAACACTGCACAGACCGTATGAAGCCAGGGATTCTGGAGTTGTGAGGTGGTAGCAGTACCGACTGCACCACAATGCCACCCTCAACTTGGTCATGTATGGAGAAAACTAAATAAGATACAAGACATGTAAAATCCTTTGCTACAATAAGCTAAGGCATAGCCACATACCAAATACCAATTATAGATTTTAATTGGGATCAGGCTGTTAATGACAAAAACAACAATCTTACAAATAAAAAAACAAGAGCATTGAGTGATAAAAAGAAAATTCAAGATTTTGCTTGGGTACTTGCTTCCCTCACCTCATGACCTTAAACCAATAACTAAATGAATAATTTGACAGCCCTTTCTCTTAAAAAAAATAGTTGAACTTTGCTTTACACAACACTTGAGACTCACCTCAGCAAGAGCAAATTTATATGCATTAAAAAGCTCTCACATATCCACACTATTTACAACCCTGTGCTCCTAAACTCTGACCTGACAAAAGCAGTCAGGTAATGATGACTCCAGGGTCTGGAGGCCAATAGAAAAGTGCTGACTGTCCACTGGTGGAGATGAGCTCCTCAGTTTGCACCTCAGTTTGCACTGATCTCATCATGGCTAAATTTAGACTGCTATCTGCTAGAGTGTTGCATGTAACAGGTTTTTACAGTGGTTGAATTTAATTTATATTCATTTCACAAATACATCTACACTGAATTTTAATACATATTGTTTTTGCTAGTGATGAAACTATGGTTTGTGGCAATATGAAACATGAATAATGTAATGCAGTATGCATTTATCAGTTTGTTATATGACTTTCAAATAGGAAAGAACAGAACATTTCTTAGGGATGTTTACTGACTTGTATAATGTTATCCTGTTAATGTTTCTCAGTGAGATGTGTAAATATACTGATATATACTCCATGTCAACATCTTTGTTATTAAATGAATTTGAGGGCAAACAAAATATGCATCTTGTACTTTGTAATCCATATTTAAAGGGAAATGGTGAGATACATTATTAAGGTTGTTCTTATATTAATTCCACTGTGTTTAAGAGAAATAAGTCATTTCTAAAGCTCAAGAGATATTGCTTATACATTATTAATAGACTAGTGTTGTGAATAATGCCCTTCTTTCCCCTGCCACAGTAAAATGCAGGGTAGCCCACACACAAGCCGAGTAACTGTAATGAATCCTTCTGGCAATGACCTGCTGAAATGAAAAATTCTATGCAGCTGGAACTGCTAGCATTCTACAGACACTATATGGTCAAAATTTTGTGGACACCTGGCCATCACACCCATTTGTGCTTGTTGAACAGCCCATTCCAGATTTTGATTTATAATGACCTTTTATTATAATAACCTCCACTCTCCTGGGAAGGCTTTCCACAAGATTCACGAGTGTGGCTGTGGGGATTTGTGCTCATTCATCCATAAGAGCATTAGTGAGGTCAGGCACTGAGGCCAGGCAAGGAGGTCTGGGATGCAGTCAGTGTTCCTGTTCATCAAGGTGTTCAGTGCTCAGGTGCTCTGTGCAGACTATTTGAGTTTTTCCACTCCAACCTTAGTAAACCATGTGCTCATTCGATTAGATCAGATTAGATTCAACTTTGTCATTGTGCAGAGTATAGGTATGAAGCCAATGAAATGCAGTTAGCATCTAACCAGAAGTGCAAAATACAGTATTATTTATAGAGAAGTGCCAGAAGTGAGCACTGCAGCATAGTGATGCTATATGTTACAGTATATACAGTGATGGACAGTGAAAATATATGTTTGTAAATATTTAAATGTATATTAATGGACTGCATTTTGTGCACAGGGGCATTAGCATGCTGGAACATGTTTGGGCTCCTTAACTTGTAATGCTGCAGCATACAAAAACATCTTACACAATTGTTTTACCTTTGTGGCAAGGAAGAGCCATATGGGTGTGATTGTCAGGTGCCCACAAACCTCTGGCCATATGACATATGGTGTATGTGTGGAAATGCCCTCATCAATTTCTGAACTGAATATGCTGATGGGTGGGTGATGGGTGGGAACCAAATAAAGAAATGTCTCCACTGGCAACACATCACAGATGTCATAATGTAGGTACAGTTGTTATGAAGCCACATTATCCAACTTGTATTAAAATTTAGAATGGTTATGGTTGTTTTATAAAATCCAACATAAATCAGTGTATATGAAATTTCACATGTACACACAGTATCTTTCTTAAATTTTACAGGTTCATGCATTTGGATTGTACATATCAGACCACATGGGCAATCAGAAGATTCTCCAACCCGCATTTTATTATTCCTTTCAGTAATTAACGTATACTGTACGTGTCATAATTTCTTTTTACAACCCCTTGCAAGTCTGGTCTACACTACAGCTGCTGCTTCAAATGTTACTGAAAAGCTTTGTAAATGCTCCTGGTAGAACAGTTCTGTTCTCAACATTGCCCTTGTAGTTCATTAGACCCCAGTTGTGTCTGCTGGAGATTAAATTAAGCTTTGAGAGCTTAGAGATCTTATAAAGAACTCAGATAGAAGATTGGAAACAGACAGTCAAGGAAAATCAGGGAGAAAGCAGATAAGAACAGGCAATGGGGGTGATGTAGGGTAGCAAAATAAAGCAAAAGAAAGAAACAGAATAGTGGGTGACTGGGTAACAGGGGAGCAGAACGAGGAGAACAGAGCAGATAAAACAGATTCACATTGAAAGGAAAGTGACCAGTGGAGACAGTTTCTGGGCAAAGAAGATAGAATGTAATGGAAAGAGGAAAGAGAGAGAAACCATCCAAAGATCCAAGATGTAGTCGAGTCAGTGTGGTGAAGAGTGGGCTGACAAGTAGGGTTGAAAGAAGTGAGCTGAATTTAATGAGGGCACAATATACAGGGAAGAGAAGAGGCCATGACAGAAATCTGAAAATGTGTTCAGTTTGATGACTGCAACAGACCCAGAAACATTAGCCCTTGGACAAGGGAAAAGAGAAGGACACAACGTGTTTAAGTAGAAATACTTAAAACCCTAAACAGGCAAATGACAGCTAAGACATGATGAGGAAATCATTTGTAGTCTTTCAGCAGAATGATTGAATAAATCACGAAGGTAACAAAAATGTAACATTAAGATTCATGTATGAAGCAGGGAAACGCTGGGAATTAGCACTATGATTTATTTTGTTCTTTATAAAATTACAAAAAAATGATCTAAAATGGGCGGCACGGTGGTGTAGTGGTTAGCGCTGTCGCCTCACAGCAAGAAGGTCCGGGTTCGAGCCCTGTGGCCGGTGAGGGCCTTTCTGTGCGGAGTTTGCATGTTCTCCCCGTGTCTGCGTGGGTTTCCTCCGGGTGCTCCAGTTTCCCCCATAGTCCAAAGACATGCAGGTTAGGCTAATTGGTGACTCTAAATTGACCGTAGGTGTGAATGTGAGTGTGAATGGTTGCCTGTGTCTATGTGTCAGCCCTGTGATGACCTGGCGACTTGTCCAGGGTGTACCCCGCCTTTCACCCGTAGTCAGCTGGGATAGGCTCCAGCTTGCCTGCGACCCTGTAGAACAGGATAAAGCAGCTAGAGATAATGAGATGAGATGAGATGAAAAATCAGAAGGAGAAAGTTGGTAACAAAAATGAACACACGTTAGTTAGCATCCAAAGGACAAAAAACCTCCACGAAGATACAGTTAACACCAGCAATGAGTTTTGTCCAAATATTAAATATAAAAAACACAGCTGGAACATGAAGTTCAGTAATTTGAGCTTGATCTGCATGGACTCAGCATTCACTTCTGGCTCAGTTTTCCAATTCACAGTAAAGACTAGGCCAGAGAAATGGAAAGAAATCACGAAATTTAAAGCTAGACTGCCTTTGAATTTCATAAAATCGGTGAAATTTTGTTCCCTCTGAAATGTGGTCATTGTGATATATGTTTATTTCTGTAATGATTAAAAAAAAAACCAGGCCATTCTGTGGTTAGGAAGTTATTTAATTTGAGGGGATTCCTGAGCAAATAATGTGCATGAAATCACTCGCTTCATGCAGTCAAGCAGACAGAGGAAATCCATGTGCGCATGCACAGGTTTACCTTCTTCTTCTTTTGGGTTTTACGGCAGCTGACATCCACAGTGTTGCATTACTGCCATCTACAGCTTTACCTAGACCATGCAAAGACAGTTACATCATTCTGTCCTGAAATGAACAGCTGATCACACCGAGGTGCTCGCTGACCACTGATATTCATTAGTTTGGTCCTGCGTTTCCTTTCCTTTGCAACATAACATCTTTTCTTCTTGATTTCTGTTACTGTAATCGGTCTTTCATGTTTCATTCGCACACTCATGTCCTCCATTTTTCTCTCCTGTTTCAAATTTGTATCCCACAATGCCTTGTGTGAACGGGGAAAGCCTACCACGTGTTGCATGATGTAGTGTCTTGAATTCGGTCATGGTGAAGCAGGAAAAAATAGTGCAGAACTTAGGGCCATGTCGCTCTAAATTCATTAATTGTTCTATTAAAAAACTAATAAAATTGGAAGTCTATGATTTGAATTCAGTAGCTTTCGGTCCACAAAAGAAAAATAATTGGGTGTCGGGGAAAATTCTTTTTATGACCTACACTTGAAAAATCTGAAAGGCAGTTTACCTTTAATGGTTGTGTTAATTTATTACATTTATATGTTTGAATACTTGCCTCTTTATTAGGTACAATAATGCCTTGCATAAAAGAGACAGCCTGGTCTGTGGAAATGATGTGGTTGGGTTTCTTTGCTTTCTACAAATAGAAGTTTATGCATAGACTGTATCATTGTGTGCAAACTCACTCCCACGACAGACCACTATCTGTGTATGTATGTGGGTGATGAGGTGGTAAGTCTTATTTGAACACATATAATTAAAACACTGAGTCATGCATTATATGCTTTAGCTTGGGACAATTTCCAGCATTATAAAACATCCAATATTCTAGTAGACAAAGACTCAAGACAAACTGACAGAGACTGTCACAGTTTGTGCAGATTTCTTCATGCATCCTGTGGCAAACAGTTGATGCATATTTAATGTCAAAATAGGGCCATTTCAATGTGCTGCTGGTTACGATCCATTTGTGAGTTATTACAAAGTCAAAGTCCTTCCCATGCCATAAGGCACATCAGGCGGCGCTGATCTTTGTTTCAGTAGCCCTCAACCTCTCACCTATTGCATAGCTAGTGTTACAGTGGGGGGGCCATTCCTCTGGTAACTGCGAGAGTTTGAATCCCTACTCATATCTGTATTGCAGTGTGCTTCGCCACATGGCAGTATCATTTTTATGATGGTCTTTGGCATGACCTGGCTGCAAGTAGAACTCATGATTTCCCAGTCAAGAGGCGGACACACTAACCACTAGGCCAACTCACAGTGAGGTAGTCTAACACTTTATCTAAATGGAAGGTCAGTAAATTAATTGTGTTGTTTTATAAAGCAGAACAATTGTACAACATGTAGCGTAATTCATTCCATAGCCAAAGACGCAGCCCGGTTGTCCCGAGTTATCTAACATTAACTCCTAAAACAGCCAAACAGTAAAATAGTAAAATTGGTTTGAAAATAAAACTCTTGTTGGAATAGATAAAATAAAATGTGTACATTACATGATGGCTTATTTAGTGATGTGCACCTCAGTTTAAAGGAGCATTTGAAGGTTTCATGTGTAATGCTTAGATTTATGGAAAACAAAAGGTTTAACGCAACTGCAGTATATGGGACCATTTCCTAGTCCACTATATACAGACTAAGTCTAGTCTTTGACTGATTATTGATTTTATGTAGCATTTTTTGTGTTTTTGTGATCAGTTTTTACTGAGAAATTCATTTACATGACATACAAATTTTCAAAATTTGAACCATATATATATATATATATATATATATATATATATATATATATATATATATATATATATATATATATATATATATATACACACACACACACACCTGTGAAGATTTTTATTACTATTGGTGGACCAACATAGTGCCAGAGACTGATTACATTACATTACAAGCATTTAGCAGATGCTCTTATCCAGAGCAATTTACAACAAGCACACACACACACACATACCCAGTGTCTGGGGAGCAGTTGGATGTTAGGTGCCTTGCTCAAGGGCACTTCAGCCATGGATTTTCCTGCTGTTATTCTGTTTTTTTTTCCATTTTGTGTCTATACCCACATCTATACTACCTGGTTTCCTCATGTGACACAATGAGACGAGTATGAATTATAAATGTCAACCAGCAATGTGAAAGATTAAAAGTAGATTTCATAAAAACGGTGAAATTTAGTTCCCTCTGAAATTTGGTCATTGTGATATATGTTTATTTCTGTAATATCTCCAAAAACCAACCAACCAACCAACCAACCAACCAAAAAAAATCCCATTCTGTGGCTGGGAAGTTATTTAATTTGATGGGATTCCCAAGCAAATAATGTGCATGAAATTGCTCACTTTGCGTGATTGTTCTATTAAAAATGAACTAATAAAATTGGATGTCTGTGATTTGAATTCAGTAGCTTTCGGTCCACTAAACAAAAATAATTGGGTGTCAGGGAAAATTCTTTTTATGACCTACACTTGAAAAATCTGAAATGCAGTACAGTTTTAACCTAAATTTAAAAACTAATGTGTAACATATATCCATCCATCCACGATCTGTAGCCGCTTATCCTGTGCAGGGTCGCAGGCAAGCTGGAGCCTATCCCAGCTAACTATGGGCGAAAGGCGGGGTACACCCTGGACAAGTCACCAGGTCATTGCAGGGCTGACACACAGAGACAAACAACCATTCACACTCACATTCACACCTACGGTCAATTTAGAGCCACCAATTAACCTAACCCGCATGTCTTTGGAGTGTGGGGGAAACCAGAGCACCCGGAGGAAACCCACGCGGACATGGGGAGAACATGCAAACTCCACACAGAAAGGCCCTCGCCGGCCACGGGGCTCGAACCCAGGACCTTCTTGCTGTGAGGCGACAGTGCTAACCACTACACCACTGTGCCACCCAGTGTAACATAAATAATAAATCAAATATGCCATATTATTCACTGATACCATGATACTAACAATGAGTAAAATTAAGCACACAATAATATATATATATATATATATATATATATATATATATATATATATATATATATATATATATAGTCCAACAACTTATGAACAAGATTACAGTTTAACTGGCAAAATTCATATCTGAGACTGTGTAGAATGTTCCACTCAAAAGGTCTGTAAATTATCCATATTTAGTTTGCATCTGACATCCTTCAGTATGCAATCTTCTGTACAGACCTTCATGATTAAATTCTGGAATAACATTACTGTTCATGACTGTTTTGGCATTCTGTGAATAATGAATTAATACAGTTTTTCCCCCTCGCTAAAATGTCATTGGCATTAATTAAACAATGAAGAATTGTAAGGCATGTGGTGTATAAGGATAGTGCTGCCATGATAATAGAAGTACTAATCTTCATTAAGATTGTGTTCAGACATGAGACAAAACTCAGACTGCAGCTGTCTGTCTGCGTGTCTCTTAGCAGCAATTCAGCTTCACAGGTAATTAAAAAGAGACTGCCAACAGGTTGACACACTAAAAAGGAAGGTAAGCTATTTAATTAGACCAGAGATGCAATATGATTGAAACCAGCTGCCCACAGAACTCTTTAATAAAAGACTTTTCTTGAGGCAGCTATTCCAACAAAAACAAATGTTAGAGCAGTAAGTCAGATATTCAGTTGAATGTTATGAAACCTATGTTATGGATCTTCACATTTAAAATATTTCAAAACGGACCACACCATTGGCCAGATAAACGGACACAATTACACAAGATTATTATGAATGTTAACTGTATACAATATTTTAATGTCCTGATGAATGAAGTACCCAATTTTAATCACACTATAAAGTATTCTTTACAATTTCCCTACACTAAAATATTCTCCAGCTTATCCTTCTGGATGAATTGATGATTCAGTGTATGAGAGAATGGGTTAAATATATATTGAAAGTTTCTCAGTCACAGAAAATTCCAAGTAGAACGCCTTTAGGAAACACAGAAACTTTTGTTTCTAAGCTATCCAAAGAACTCTTGAAGAACATTTTTATGACAGTGCACATCAAAATAATCTGTCAGGCTGTACACTCCCCCCAGGATGTGTCAGGGCATGGAACTGCAGCAAAACTTCCAGTATGAGATTGAATTCCAGCAGCAACCCTGTGAAAGAAACCCATTAACTGTACTCACGGTCTTTGCATCTGCTTGCTGGTGGCTCAGTTTTGAAGAAGAAGAAGACTTTATTTGTCACATGCACACTCAAGCACAGTGAAATTCATCCTCTGCATTTAACCCATCTGAAGCAGTGAACACACGCACATACCCAGAGCAGTGGGCACCCATACTACAGTGCCCGGGGAGCAGTTAGGGATTAGGTACCTTGCTCAAGGGCACTTCAGCCCAAGGCCGAAGTGATATTTAACCTAACTGCATGTCTTTGGACTGTGGGGGAAACCAGAGCACCCAGAGGAAACCCACGCAGACACGGGGAGAACATGCAAACTCCACAGAGAAAGTTCCCTGCCAGCTGCTGGGCTCGAACCCAGAACCTTCTTGCTGTGAGGCAACAGTGCTAACCACCACACCACCATGCTGCCATGGAGTTTATTTGTTTTTTCTACATTTTGTTACACAAGTGATTGCCTTTGACCTATTTGAATGAACCGTTTATTATCACTAGCCACAAGTACCAGAAAACTTGACCATCAACCTGTCTTTACACATGCACACATCAACCTGTCCTTGTCACATGCACACTCAAGCACAGTGAAATTCATCCTCTGCATTTAACCCATCTGAAGCAGTGAACACACGCACATACCCAGAGCAGTGGGCACCCATACTACAGTGCCCGGGGAGCAGTTAGGGATTAGGTACCTTGCTCAAGGGCACTTCAGCCCAAGGCCGAAGTGATATTTAACCTAACTGCATGTCTTTGGACTGTGGGGAAAACCAGAGCACCCAGAGGAAACCCACGCAGACATGGGGAGAACATGCATACACACAATTGACACACAATTGACAGAGGGGGAGTAGACAGGACAGGAAGATAGGGATGCAAAGAAAAAATACAGAGTAACATGAGGAGAGGGGAGGAGAAAAAAAGCAACCCCCACACTATGCTCCTCTGAAGAGTACAGTGTGGGAACATTAAAAAAACACCTCAGCACATAAGCACAAAATAACACAAGTACACTTTATAACATGAAAACTCGGGACTTGAGGGGGGGAGGGGGGCAATCAGGGGTGGGGGTAAGGGGTGAGGGGGTGAGGGGAGGAGGTAGAGGTAACCCAGCGCAAGCAAGCAGCCATCCACTCCTGCAGCCATGATGGCGCTGGTCACGCACCCGCTTGTCACACTGAGGGTAAAAGCGGCGACCGCGGGAAGTGGGGGAAGGAATACGAGAGCGTCTCACAGCAGTGACCTTCAGGGGGAGATGTTGTCCCAGCAATGGCCTTGGCCGAGGCCAGTGCTGTCTAAGGGAGCCGAAAGCAGATAAGATTGGGATTGTTTGGTCTGGCAAGCAGATGCATTCTTTTACACGACCACTCTGTCTGTCCATTCTGTCCATTCTGGTCTCCGAATTAATCCATTTCCTTTGCAAAGCCAAAAGCTTCTCCATGATGCCATCCATGTTGCATATTTCAGGGTCTTCTGCTTGAATCCACATAGTTTTTATTTTTTATTTTTAATTTTGTATTAATGCTTGGGTCTCCCCATATTGTGCATTTACTTCATTTACAAGATTCTTAATTTTGGCACATTTCACATCAGGTCTCTTTGCAATTGTCTTCATTGCCTTCGGACCAGCTGCAATAGTCAATTCACAAAACAAGCTTATTACATATTTCAGTTTATTCAAAACCCTTGTCTTCACAGTCCAGTGTGGTGGATCTGCAGGAAAAAAAACGAAAAAACCAACCAAACAAACAAAAAAACCCTGGCCTGTGGCTCACCACAAGCACTGCCTTGAAAATCAGATCTTTGTATTTCCATAGAAACAGACCAAATGAGCTCTCTGTTTTTCTCCCATTGTGAAAACCTTTTTTTTTTTATCATCACCTAGATATAAGGCAAATATAGACTACAGGCTGAGAACCTGAAATAGCTTTTAAATATTAATGCTTGCAGCAACTAATTGCCAACATTTAGCTCTAATTTGTCTTTTTATATAGCACTCTTGTCATAAATGCTTTCTGCTTTCATTCCCTGGCTGATCTGAGGGCAAAGTAGATGTAAGCATCAATTTGCATTCAATCTCTCAACCATTTGTCATTGAGTGAAATATTAATCATTGCATAAAATATCTGCAGTGCATAAAGTTATTATAGGTTTCTAGATTAATAAAAACAGAACAAAACAGTGGAAGAACAAAAGATGATGGTGGCAGTTTAAGAGGAGACTGAAATCCTGTGTGTATATGAGTGTCTTTGCATGTGTGTGCATGTGTGTGTGTGTGTGTGTGTTTGTGTACCCTGCCAATAAGCTGAATCAGTCAGGTTCAGCTCATTAAAGTGTGGTCAATCCCTTCGACTGATAAACACTGCAGGGAAATTAAGTGTGCTGATCCACTAATGATGGAATTCTTAATATTGTGTTCACAATACAGTACTATATACACTGTAAATAATAATAATAATAATAATAATAATAATAATAATAATAATAACATGCCACTACACTGTGGCACGGTGGTGTAGTGGTTAGCACTGTCACTGCACAGCAAGAAGGTTCTGGGTTTGAGCCAGGTGACCGACAAGGGACCTTTCTGTGTGGAGTTTGCATGTTCTCCCCGTGTCTGCGTAGGTTTCCTCTGGGTGCTCCAGTTTCCCCCACAGTCCAAAGACATGCGGTTAGGTGAACATGGGACAGCCATGGCCTGAAAGTTGGGCTGAAGTGCCCTTGAGCAAGGCACCTAACCCCAACTGCTCCCTGGGTGCTGTAGCATAGCTGCCCACTGCTCTGGGTATGTGTGTGTGCTAATTGCTCACTTGTGTGTGCATATGTGTGTTCACTACTTCAGATGGGTTAAATGCAGAGGAAACATTTCACTGTGCTTAAGTCTATGTGTGATAAATAAAGGCTTCTTATAATAACCATTATCACCATATCCTTGTCAAGGTTGGATCTTATTTTTAAAATTTATTAGCTTTGCCGTAACGAGATATATATATATACATACATTATGGCTGGGAAACCACTACAGCTTGCGCCAATTACAATGGCCTCATTGTACTTAATTTGCATGTCTTTGGACCATGGGGAAAACTGGAGCACCCGGAGGAAACCCACAAAGACACAGCGAGAACATGCAAACTCCATACAGAAAGGCCCCTATCGGCCACTGGGCTCGAACTCAGAACCTTCTTGCTGTGAGGTGAAAGTGGTAACCACTACACCACTGTGCCGCCCAACACCACCAATCTGTGTGGATGGAGTACATCCTGACCGGCAGTCTATCTCAAAAGACAGACAGACATTCATGCACTCACTCACACACAGGCACACTTTAGCATAGTCAGTCCACCCGCCCGCTTCACATGGCAGAGCAAAACTTCTGGAGTTTTAGGGACTTAAATAGTGGATCACATCATAAGAATAATTCTAAGTTTGATGGCAGGCATACTGAAGATCTGACTTCCACTTTCTAATGCCAGTGCTGTCTTTCTATGCTATGTTTCCCCAGTCAGGACTTGTGATCTGTTTATGGTTTGACTTATGGATTGTAATTTGCTGATTATGGTTGTAAATCCCCAAATAAGGACACCGGGAGCAAAATCTGGCATTTTGTAAAATTGCAATAAAAGAGAAAATTCCATTGGGAAATTTTCAAGAGGGAACTTGAAAGGTTAATAAATGCTATTAATAATCTATTATTGCAATACATTTTTATTTTAAGTTACTATATATATTTCTTAACCGCGAGTTGGCCTAGTGGTTAGCGTGTCCACCTCTTGATCAGGAAATCGCAAATTCTACTCGCGGTCGGGTCATCGTAAAAATGGTACCTACTGCCGTCTGGCAAGGCATGCTGCAATACAGATGTGAGTGGGGGGTCAAACTCTCATAGCTACCAGAGGACTAGCCCCCTACTGTAACCCTAGCTATGCAATAGGCGAGAGGCCGAGGGCTACAGAAATGGAGATCGGTGCCGCCTAATGCGCCATATGGTGTGGGAAGGACTTTAGATATACAACCCTGATTCCAAAAAAGTTGGGACAAAATACAAATTGTAAATAAAAACAGAATGCAATAATTTCCAAATCTAAAAAAACTGATATTGTATTCACAATAGAACATAGACAACATACCAAATGTTGAAAGTGAGACATTTTGAAATTCCATGACAAATATTGGCTCATTTGAAATTTCATGAGAGCAACACATCTCAAAAAAGTTGGGACAGGGGCAATAAGTGGCTGGAAAAGTTAAAGGTACAAAAAAGGAACAGCTGGAGGACCAAATTGCAACTCATTATGGTCAACTGGCAATAGATCATTAACAGGGCTGGGTATAAAAAGAGCATCTTGGAGTGGCAGCGGCTCTCAGAAGTAAAGATGGGAAGAGGATCACCAATCCCCCTAATTCTGTGCCGACAAATAGTGGAGCAATATCAGAAAGGAGTTCGACAGTGTAAAATTGCAAAGAGTTTGAACATATCATCATCTACAGTGCATAATATCATCAAAAGATTCAGAGAATCTGGAAGAATCTCTGTACGTAAGGGTCAAGGCCGGAAAACCATACTGGGTGCCCGTGATCTTCGGGCCCTTAGACGGCACTGCATCACATACAGGCATGTTTCTGTATTGGAAATCACAAAATGGGCTCAGGAATATTTCCAGAGAACATTATCTGTGAACACAATTCACCGTGCCATTCGCCGTTGCCAGCTAAAACTCTATAGTTCAAAGAAGAAGCCGTATCTAAACATGATCCAGAAGCGCAGACGTCTTCTCTGGGACAAGGCTCATTTAAAATGGACTGTGGCAAAGTGGAAAACTGTTCTGTGGTCAGATGAATCAAAATTTGAAGTTCTTTATGGAAATCAGGGACGCCGTGTCATTCGGACTAAAGAGGAGAAGGACGACCCAAGTTGTTATCAGCGCTCAGTTCAGAAGCCTGTATGGGGTTGCGTTAGTGTGTGTGGCATGGGCCGCTTACACATCTGGAAAGACACCATCAATGTTGAAAGGTATATCCAGGTTCTAGAGCAACATATGCTCCCATCCAGATGACGTCTCTTTCAGGGTAAGACCTTGCATTTTCCAACATGACAATGCCAAACCACATACTGCATCAATTACAGCATCATGGCTGCGTAGAAGAAGGGTCCGGGTACTGAACTGGCCAGCCTGCAGTCCAGATCTTTCACCCATAGAAAACATTTGGAGCATCATAAAACGGAAGCTACGACAAAGAAGACCTAAGACAGTTGAACAACTAGAATCCTACATTAGACAAGAATGGGTTAACATTCCTATCCCTAAACCTGAGCAACTTGTCTCCTCAGTCCCCAGATGTTTACAGACTGTTGTAAAGAGAAAAGGGGATGTCTCACAGTGGTAAACATGGCCTTGTCCCAACTTTTTTGAGATGTGGTGTTGTCATGAAATTTAAAAATCACCTAATTTTTCTCTTTAAATGATACATTTTCTCAGTTTAAACATTTGATATGTCATCTATGTTCTACTCTGAATAAAATATGGAATTTTGAAACTTCCACATCATTGCATTCCGTTTTTATTTACAATTTGTACTTTGTCCCAACTTTTTTGGAATCGGGGTTGTATATTTCTTGGAATAACATTTAGTTCTTTTCTTTTGAGTGAGGGATAAAAAAACAAGAAGAGTAAACAATCATTTGATTAACATGCTATTTATAAATAATTAATCAGTTACTAAACCAGGTCCATTGATTCTTGATATAACGCCCATTTGCTGGACCAAATCCTTTCCAAAGACAAATTTCTGTAATGGCATATGCAGTAGAAACAAGCCTAAACAAGATGACACATATGCTGTCAGTTTCTGTTTGGTGCAGTGGAGGATGACCCATCAAGCTGTTTCCTTTATGAGACTAACAACATGTCTCAGTGCCGTCTTAATTTGCAACAAAAAACCAATTACATAAATAAACTGTCAAGACTGAGCCTATTGCAAAAAAAAAAAAACTTGTTAAATGTGTGACGTATCAGTGTCTTTACTTGTCCTATGAAATTAGCTGTATCTTTTTGCAGAATAATATTAATTAGAATATGTGAACACATACAGTATATCAAGAAAATATGATAATATAAAAGAAAGGGAGAGAGAAGTGTTTTTGCAAGGGTTTATCCAACAGAAAGCTAATACATCTCTTTATTTCTGTCTTATTTGCTAGTTTAGTTTATGCAGTCTCTTCGATGTAATTGCAAATGAAACAACCTGCGGCCTTGTACCACATTAGTACATACAATATTTGGCCATAAAGTATGACTCTTTATTCATTTTTGCACTTTAGGAACCACTTATTTCACTCTTTTCCTCTTGATTCCCTCAATTTTTTCTCAGATTTGCACTAGAAGAGCACTATTTTTTTATGACAGTAGAATAAAGTACAATTTTGCATGCACAGAACACAACTGATTTTAAGTACTTGAATTTTAACCTGCTGTTCTTAAGAGACCACCATTAAAATGCTCTAAACACAGTCTTAGAGCAGCACTGTGTGTCATTTGCTTACAAATTTGGCAATATTGTAATTTTAATGGGCCTTATAAATTCACAGCAAGGCCATGACTCAGGTGAGCTTATCTATTTTCTTTCTAATAATCTAAGGCCACCTGGTGAACTCACTACTCAAGGTTGGAGTCCCTAGCATAGCCAGTTCAAAAAGAAGCTTGGTAAGCATGAGGTTTATGTGTTTGACCATAGCTTGTTTGATTGAGTTTGTACTCCAGGTTTTCAGTGCAGGCTCCCTGTCTGAATCTTGAGCTAAATACAATATTGGCACCAAAATCATCATCAGTGGCCCTACTTTAACAGTGAGTGTTGTAATCACTCATTACACTGTAGACCTACTCAACCATTATTGATTCTTGGAACCTCGCTCTTCATAAGTCTCAGTTACAGCCCTTGCAAACAAATTATTTTCTGCCTTCAGAGTGCCTGCTCACCTGATGGCACTGGGATAGAGAGAAACATTGATACATCATTTGCATTATATTTACAGCATTTGGCAGACATCAGGCGATCTAGAAAGTCAGTTCATTGCTGTGTGGAAAACAGTAGATCTTAAAAAACCCTGGAAATCACAATATCACATTCTCAAAGTTATTATACGTAGGGGTCCAAGCATCAAAGTCAGCTCAGATCTAATGCGTTCTGTCAGTGGAAATTTCAGGAATAGAAAGTTCTATGCCTCCAAAAAATATCATTAACATTAAAAAATACTTTTCATGAAATAAATCTATACTGTGGGGGTCCATGGAATTTATTTTACACATTAAAGTGCATATCACAGGTAAATTCAGGAGCAAGATCAATGTAATTCTCCTATTTTATATTAAACTTTGGTCAAATATCTGTCACATTTTGCATTTTGTGCAATTTTTTTACCTTGCGCAATACCAGAAAAATTCAGTCGAAATCAAGCCATTGGAGGCGAATTGGTCCGCCTCTGAAAAAACCTGGCATTTGGATTTCCCGGCAAACATTGATTTTTGTGACATCACGTGCGGGACGCCTCCTTCTGAATCTTACGTCAGCATTGGTTTGTTTATGAGAAAACGACCTGGTGGTTTTCTGCAAATTTCTTCAACGTTATCACGTAATTATTAAAATGGTTAACAGATGTATCGTAGGAGGGTGTAGCAACACCAATCTTGATGGGATTAGTACTCATCGTTTCCCACATTGCGCTCAGGTGACAATTCCATATTTCAATGCAAACTTGCTAGCTGCTAAACTTGGTCTCACAGGCTGTGCACTGAAACCGTGCAAGCTCTCGCAGCCTGCTGGCACTTCCGCAGGTAACGTCACGAATCTGGCTCCAGACTCCCTTGGGATTTTTCCAGACATGTTTTGTTATTTAATTTTTTTCTGCTGTAGACAGATGGCCTTGTGCAAAATTACCCTTCTGGATGAGTGTGTAAAGGGACATTCTTTCATATAAAAAAACAAAACGAATTTGGTCCAGGATACACACTTTAAGGGGTCCTTGGCTACAAAATGTTTGAGAACCACTGGTCAGTGATCACTGGTCGAGACTTTGCCTGTTCTTCTGACTACTCTTTTGCTTCCTCTCTCATTCTATCACTTAATGTCTGATCATGTTATGACCTTTACCTGCTCTATTATTTTGGATTTTGGACTGTGTTTTGGGACTGTCAATAAAGCCCTTTTGCATAAAGATCCTGATCAGCTTTCTGTGTTCCAAAAATATAGAGAGGTAGTGCTTTTAAATCATAATGGATGTTATGAATTTAGGTCTAAACCCAATATCAGGGGTTTAAAACCATTTTGGTAAGTGTTTACATATAGATCAAGAGGATAGTGTACTGCACAGGCTTTTCTAAGAATTTAAGGCTTGCTTTTTGAATTTCCTATTTTTTCCTCTACTGCACAGAACTTTGTGTCTTCTCTGGGACAATGCATCTCAAGACTGTCATGAAATTAGTGTTATTTTCTCTTTCTCCATCTACCAGGTTTGTAGTTCTGCTGAGTATGATACTCACTGCTGTAGAGAAATTGGATTTCTTAACTGTAGGATTTGATCAAAGGACATGAGGTACAGGGACTGTCTATGTAATACAGAGAGCAACAGAGAGAAAAGAACTCAATGTTAACCTGGAAATGCACTGTATTATGGTAAATTGGCAATTTGAAATAGTAATGCCCAATTATAGCATTCGTAATGTAGGTAAAGAACTGCTGGCTGTCCAATAAGGTTTTTTTAAACTTCTTGTATGGAAGTTGCACCATGGATAGTTCCTGTGTAATTATAAAGTAGATACTGTCAAGTTAGAGACTGATGTTAATCCAACTGATTCTGTTAGATTAGAAGAAGAAGAAGAAGAACAACAACAACAACAACAACTTTATTCATCACATGCTTGTGAAATTCCTCTCTGCATTTAACCCATCTGAAGCAGTGAACACACACATGCACACACACATGAGCAATGAGCACACACACATACCCAGAGCAGTAGGCAGCCATGCTAACAGCGCCTGGGGAGCAGTTGGGAGTTAGGTGCCTCGCTCAAGGGCACCTCAGCCCAAGGCCGTCCCGTATTAACCTTCCCATAGCATGCCACAACACAATTTTTAAAAAATGTCAAGATTCACTTGTGTACTTACACAAGCCAAAGCTAAAGACAATACACATATGTATTCACAATCACGACTGCAATATGTGTAATAGATATTAAGGTTAGTTACTATTATATACTAGGGGCGGCACAGTGGTGTAGTGGTTAGCACTGTCGCCTCACAGCAAGAAGGTCCTGTGTGGAGTTTGCTTGTTCTCCTCGTGTCCGCGTGGGTTTCCTCCGGGTGCTCCAGTTTTCCCCACAGTCCAAAGACATGCAGGTTTGGCTAATTGGTGGCTCTAAATTGACCGTAGGTGTGAATGTGAGTGTGAATGGTTGTTTGTCTCTATGTGTCAGCCCTGCATTAACCTGGAGACTTGTCCAAGGTGTACCCCGCCTCTAGCCCATAGTCAGCTGGGATAGGCTCCAGCTTGCCTGCGACCGTGTAAAATAGGATAAGCGGCTACAGATAATGGATGGATGGATAACCATTATATAATGATTAGTTATAACAATTAGTTATAACAGTTATTACTAACTACTTATGAACTGAGCACGAGGTCTTTACGGGAAAACATCAGACCGAGGTCTTGACAGTACAGCGAGGTCCGTACAAAAAGACCAAGGTCTGATATTTTCCTGTAAAGACCAAGCAAGTGAGGTTAATAAGGAGTTTATTATATGTCTTTTTTATTTCTAAGATTAAACTAGATGGTCATTATAATGAGGTGTGATGCTGCTTTCAGTCATGTCATATTTGTAACGTAGTTGAGTCACGCATGCAGAATAAACAGCTAGCGGTTTCAAAACTGAATTTCTGTTAGCAGTTAGCAGTTTCTGAATGCTCTTTGTTGCTCATTTTTGAATAAATCGATGACTCTTCTTTGTCTTTTGTGTTTCGGCTGTTTTTGATTCCGTTTTGATTTCCACTTAATCTTTTTTGTCATTTTTTTTTTTGCAACATTGAAAGCCGGCACCTTGGAAAGAAAGTCCATAATTGCCCACAGGCATTACGGGAAAATTCTGTCCACCAAGGAACCAATCAGAGCGCACGATTTTACTGGAAGTAGCTCATGCGATATAATAAAGATGCTTATGACTCAATTTCCAGCTTTCTTGTAAATGATAACATCCTTCCTGAATTTCTCAATAGTAAATTTTTTTGCATATTTTAATCAAAGCCATTAAATTTTAAATACAAGTGTAGCACTCCAAGCAGGTCAGCTCAGTTACGTATACTACATGCTGAGTGCAGTAGCTCATAGTCCAACAAACTAGACCAGCCAGCTTATAAAGTTTCAGTACGAAATATTTGGCAGTCATATTTTAAACTACTCAGCAATCAAAATGGGTATTATATTGGAACAGACCTGATCCTACTTACTGATAAGAGTTCATCTCATTATCTCTCGCCGTTTTATCCTGTTCTACAGGGTCACAGGCAAGCTGGAGCCTATCCCAGCTGACTACGGGTGAAAGGCAGGGTACACCCTGGTGTTAGGGTTTTGCTGGGATTTGAACCTGGTTCGCTGGTGTGGTAATCCAGCAAACCCCCACTAGGCCACCAGGGGGATGACTCAAGTGCAGAGGCGTGAGGCAGAAGTAGAAAAGTATCAAAAAGTTTATTTACAATATGTACAATCCAAGGGAAAAAAACAAAAAGAATAATCCAAAGCTCAGAAGATAAACAGAAATAAAATATCCCAAGGTTCAAAGTCCAAAATCCAAATGAGAAAAGAAGAGGCAAAAACTCAAACGCACAGAAGATCCAAAGGTCAAAATAAAATCCACAAAGTCCAAAAGAAAGAAGCAGAAACCAAGAATACAAAGACAGGCAAGGTACATGGGACAGAGGGAACTAGCACTAACAGCATAGCATAGGAAAAAGACTCCGTGACAAGGGAACAAACAGAGGGGTATTTATACACAAACTAATTAAGGAACAGGGCGGGGCAGGAAACAGGCAATCAAGACAAACACAGTGGCGGCCTCTAGAGGCCAAAGCAAACATGACAAGATAGACATAACAGCGGCCTCTAGAGGCCAAAACAGTCCCAGTCCTAACACCTGGACAAGTCACCAGGTCATCACAGGGCTGACACATAGACAACCATTCACGGTCAATTTAGAGTCACCAGTTAACCTAACCTGCATGTCTTTGGACTGTGGGGGAAACCGGAGCAAACCCACGCGGACAACATGCAAACTCCACACAGAAAGGCCCTCGCCGGCCACGGGGCTCGAACCCGGACCTTCTTGCTGTGAGGCGACAGTGCTAACCACTACACCACCGTGCCACCCTATAAGAGTTCAAATATTGCAATATCATAACTCAAAATAATCAGTGGCTTCATAATTATAACTGTCCAAACACACATTTACATTTATACCACTGCTTTGCTGTAGTTTCTAGCAGTTCAGCAATCAAATTACCAACAGCGCAAGTATATTTACATTTAAATTACCTGCGATATGCAGACATGTATGAATACGTGTGCATCAATAAGAACAGGGATGAGAGTGTAGTGAAGATGCAAGGAGTAGACGTAAAGAAAGTTGGTGAATTCAAGTACCTGGGGTCAACTGTGCAGGAAAATGGAGGCTGCGATAGTGAGGTGAGAAAGAGAGTGCAGGCAGGGTGGAGCAGTTGGAGAAGGGTTTTGGGAGTCATTTGTCTTAGGAAAGTCCCAGCAAAAGTGAAAGGTAAGATGTATAAGACAGTAGTGAGACCAGCTGTGATGTCTGGATTGGAGACCGTACCCTTAACGAAGAGACAGGAGGCAAAGTTGGAGGTGGTGGAGTTGAGAATGTTAAGGTTTGCGATGGGAGTGACGAGGTTGGACAGGATAAGGAACGAGCACATCAGAGAGACAGTGCATGTGGAGAGCTTGGGAATTAAGCTAAGAGAGATGAGACTGAGATGGTATGGGCACATCCTGAGAAGAGATGCAGAGCATGTTGGAAGGAGAATGTTGAGGATGGAGCTGCCAGGCACACGAAAACGAGGAAGGCCAAAGAGGAGATACATGGATGTGGTGAGAGAGGACATGAAAGTGGCAGGTGTGGTAGAGAAGGATACGGAAGACAGGGAGCAATGGAGACGAAAGATCTGCTGTGGCGACCCCTAATCGGGAGCAGCCAAAAGAAGATGATGCAGAAATGTATGACATGTGGAACAAAGCCAATTTTGTGAAAAATCAGATGATTTTATCAGGGTAGAGATCTATGTCTCCACATTACATGTGTTTTGTGAGTGATTGTCACATCTCACGGGGGTGTAGATGTATGAAAGTAGTTAGCAGTAGCTAATGTGGCATCTAGGTTTCCAATATATATAATTACGTGACTCTGAAATACCAGAAGTGCACTACTGTCATGGCATTCTAACACAAGTTAGCTTGGAAAGTGTCATAAATACAAGCTTATGCCAGCCAAAAGCTGCCATATAAGCAGGATGTTATGCCAGCTTGACATTACAATTGATGACTGTAATCTTCAGGAAAACACAATGCCACAGTCATCATTTAGGCGGGTTTTTACAACCTATCAAAAATAAAATCATCATGTAGTTACAGATATCTGTTTTCAGAAAACTGTTATAACATCTTAAATTGCAAGTTAAGCATCTTAAATTGCAAACTTCCAGAGGAAAATGTCCTCATTTTAAGGTATTTTTGATATTTCAGGAGATTTAGGATTGACTCTCACTTGTGTTTTTCTCACAAATCAGAGACAGAACAAAAGTTGGACAGTTTAGAGAGAAGATACAAGAGAGCAGACTTAAGTGGTATGGACACATAAAGAGGAAAGATCCATCAGAAATAATTAGATGGGCAGTGGAAAGAACAGAGATAGGGAAGAGACCCAGAGGACGCCCAAAGAAAAGACGGGGGGGATCTCATCAAAGAGGATGCTCAGTAGATTGACCTGACCTGGATGAGTGATGGACAAAAATGGAGAGTGGCTATATGGAAATCCGACCCCCCCTTGTAGGGATGATACGGGATGATGAAGAAGATCAACTTTGTTACAAATGCTTTTTTTTAAAATATCTGGGAGAAATAGAATGAGATGAAAAATAAATACAAGTGTTATTAGATTAAATGAGTCAAAACAGTGTGAGAAAGGTTATGTTTGGCATCAAAAATACAATGTCTAGTTTACATGGCAAACACTTAATTACCGCATCCTCTGGAAACTGCAACAAAACAATCCTTCTGTTGTTCACTGATTAGTTTACTGAGTTATTTTGGCCAATGAGCTGCAGTAAAAGTCACTTACTTTGTCTTGTTAGAAAGGCTAAAATAAGACTATTATTGCTACATTCAGGAGTGATTAATGAGCATTAAGAGTAAATTGGTGGACATTTTGCTCTTCACACCACCCACATAAGTTTCTCTCGACCTTCCTACAGAGAATATTGGACATGTTGGTGCTTGTGTGTATTGTCTCTGTTTTGAAGCAGTGGTTAGCACTTTTTTTTTTTTAAAATAAGACCATGCATGCGTCAAGGCTTTCACACACATATTTTGATATTTTAATCCTGGTTACATTGCAGTCCCGGGCGGCACGGTGGTGTAGTGGTTAGTGCTGTCGCCTCACAGCAAGAAGGTCCGGGTTCGAGCCCCGTGACCGACAAGGGCCTTTCTGTGTGGAGTTTGCATGTTCTCCCCGTGTCCGCGTGGGTTTCCTCCGGGTGCTCTGGTTTCCCCCACAGTCCAAAGACATGCAGGTTAGGTTAACTGGTGGCTCTAAATTGACCATAGGTGTGAGTGTGAATGGTTGTCTGTGTCTATGTGTCAGCCCTGTGATGACCTGGCAACTTGTCCAGGGTGTACCCCGCCTTTCGCCCGTAGTCAGCTGGGATAGGTTCCAGCTTGCCTGCGACCCTGTAGAACAGGATAAAGCGGCTAGAGATGATGAGATGAGAGATATTGCATTCCCTGGCTGACTGAGTGTCAGTGGAAAGCCAGCAGGCTAGAAACTCAATTATTCCATCACTGGATGACGGTTATTATACTCGATACATTTCTTTTGTCTTACATCAGTCAAATCACATTCCTAATTGGATTTATGGCAGTATTGCCAATTTAAGCATGAGAAAGGCCGAAAAAGGCAATTAAAACAAATAATCTAGTATTATCAAACATGATAAAAAGCATATATCAGTACATTTTACTTGTATGCTGTTATGCCTACTGACAAGCAAACAGTCATTTAATAATATTATCAAAGACATTCAGAAGACTCTCAGACTGTGTTTAAACAGAACAGAAATGGTTCCATATTTCTGGTGGCCTGAGGCCACTGGGAAACACTGATTTGGTTTCAGTCACTCAACTTTCTGGTAATGTCATACTGTGCTGGGAGTGATTATCATGCTGAAACATGCACCAGAGATCCTACTGAGGCAATCAAAATTTCAACCACAATGCACTAATTTGTTGTGTGCATTCTGCTTTCATCTTAACAATATCTCTGCATTGAATGACAATAAAACTGTACCAAAAGGTCCTAAAATCATAATCTCCAAACATATGTGCATATGAACCAGTGTGTACAAATAGGTAGCAGTGTGTAGTACCAGTAAGGATAGCACATCCATGAATGTGGTATCTAATTGTTCATTGCAATGTTCATATATCTACAAAAATAGTAGTCTTTGTACAAGTTATAACCCCAAATCAGAAAAAAAGTTGGGATGGGATGTTGAAATTGAAATTAAAACTGAAAACAGTGATTTGTAAATAATCTTTGACCTGTACTGCACTCAAAACAATACAACAGCACATTATTTAATGTTTTACGTCATGAACTTCTCACAACACTTAAAAGATGTTTAGGGACTGAATTTTTTTCATTTCAAAGTTCACCACATATTCTCTGTTGGGGACAGAAGGGACAGGCACCCTCTTCATCCACAGCCATGCCTTTGTACTGTAATGTGTGCAGAATTGTTGTTGAAATATCTCTGAAAAAAGATCATCTTGCAGGCAGCATATGTTGCTCCAAAGCCTCAATGTACTTTTCTGCATTAATGCTGCCACCACAGAAGTCTAAATTACCTTTGCCAAGGGCACTGACACAACCCCATACCATGACAGACCCTGGCTTTTGGACTTGTTGCTAGTAACAGTCCAGGGCTCTGCGTTAACTTTGAGACATGGCTGCCCATTCGGGTAGAAATCTGGTTGCCCGAACTCAGAACATGGTTGCCCAAATATTACATACTTTTTTCCTTTGAATATGCCACAAACACATATGCTTACAACACAATGTTCATTCGCATGCTCTACTAATGCCTCTTAAAAGCTTATTTTGTTGATTTTCTTATCCTTCTTTGTGTTCCCTTGGTTTCTGGGTTCAATTATATCGTGTCTAACCACTTTTTGTGTAAACCACCATGAATGTGCATCAATGGCGGCTGGTAGTCTTTCAAACAGGGGAGGCTGGTCGGTTACGATATTTCCAGATTTTAAAAGAAAACATATCAATTTTGCCCATACTCTTGCCTCTGATCTGGCTGATTGTTGGCAGCGTCACAAACTGTGAAATAACAGGTTCTTTTGGCCCATTAGCCTACTGTCCAATATACATGATGGTGGTGTTGGGGGGGTATATTTTAACATTTTATATTTTAAAATTGTGGCATGTTGTTTAAAAATTGATCATTATTGAAAGCAGCTCTTTGTCAGGAACCTCAGCAGTAACAGCAGAGTGTTCTGGAATAGGCACAAGCACTGACCTTGGGGAGCCAAACATAGAGCTGGGTGCCACACATTTCATTCAATGACACTTTCCCTATATTTTACTTATTTTGACTGAGAAATGTTTTATTGACAATTTTGATAACCCTTCACTTTTAATCCAGGTCTGTAGTGTGAAATGTTCTCGGCTGTGTTTTTGTTTAAAAATGTTTTCCAAATTGTAGCAGTGTTTAATTCATATCCAGAAAAATATATATTCCAATATAATATACTCAGCATAAACATTTTAAATAGATTCTATATTTTTGGTCCATCCATGACATATTACTAAAGTAGCCTATTTACTGTTGTTGATGTGGGTCACTTGCTGTTAGCCAATTCACTTTCTTGTACCAGGAGAGCTGAAAGGAACGAGTATTATTCCCTACCTTTTTCACCAAGTCAATTTGAGGCGTTGGTCTACCCTGCTCTTTAATTTTAATTTTTTCCTCGAAAGGAAGACTGGCAAATGGCTTCGCCAAAATTAAATCAGCAATGCTTGGTATCCGTGCGCAGCTTTCTTGCTAGCTGACTAGCCCCCTCAAGTTCAAGTTCAGTCACTCAAATAAACGAAATTTCTGGAACTAAGATAGCAAACTTGACAACACTTTATTTACAATGAAAATATATACAAACTAAAAAAGCTGGTAGAAACCGTATGTAATGAATGAAATCGAAATGTAAGCTGATCTCTTACAATACACCACAGCACTTGCGAATCCGCATGGGACTGAACTGAAATTCACTGCTGCCTGTCTATAGTTGAAATGAGCTGTCAATCAAAGAAAATATCTGGCCGCTTTCACCAATCACCAGTCTCCTTGCGGAAAGCTTTGCCATGTCCCTCCCACTGTGAGGCTGGGAGTCCGTGGGCGGGCATTTTCGCAGTATTTGTCCAATAACCGTCTTGCATTTTGATATTGAAAAGCGCATAGCTCCCAAATGCCACTGAAGTGCACTGAGGCTGGGAGTCCGTGGGACTCCGTGGGCGGGCGTTTTCGCAGTATTTGTCCAATAATCGTCTTGCATTTTGAGATTGAAAAGCACATAGCTCCCAAATGCCATTGAAGTCCACTGAGGCTGGGAGTCCGTGGGACTCCGTGGGCGGGCGTTTTCGCAGTATTTGTCCAATAATCGTCTTGCATTTTGAGATTGAAAAGCGCAGAGCTCCCAAATGCCATTGAAGTCCACTGAGGCTGGGCTGCATCGCGCTGTCACGAGGGGGAAAAACTCACGCACACATTAGGCGAACTGGGGAAAGTTATAACGGAATGATTTCGCACTGTAGTTGGGTTGAGCCCATATATTTCTATGATTCTGGATCTGAAATAGCAATGTTATAAGGTTGGCTATAACATAAGCCTAGCGCAATTCATCCTACACGATGTTCGTCATTTTTAGAGGAGGCTGAGCCTCCCTCGTTGTCTTAGAGCAATCGCCCGTGATGTGCATTGTGTTCTTCTTTTGTGTGCTTATAATTCTATAATTCCACAATTACAATCCAGGAAACTCTGAATACCAGCTGGGAATAACAGTTCTTTGCCTTTTCACCTCATACAGTTTCTTTGAATCCACTGATGAGCTTGATTGAGTTTTCTTTTACTTCTCTTCCTTGTCTTTGTTTATTTTAAAACCAAATTTCTCCAAACCAGACATAATGCCAAAGTTTGTGACTTTAATGTTTATTTTATTTTTTTATTTATTATTCAACCTTCTCAGACGCTGTCTGCATCAACAAGCATTGACACTAGCGCCCCGTGCGAGTAATGCGGTAATTAGTCATGTAGTGAAGGACATACCAATAGAACACTGAATATGCACTACGCGATAATTATTAGCAATGGGAAACTGCATTGCGAGCCCACGATGTGCAAATGTGAATTCCGCTAGTTGTTGAACATCCCGTAATGATAACATGGACGCGATCTTTCCGAGTCAAACAATCGCAAATCGTGATGGAATTTCATCATAATATGAATGAATAAACATCGTTTTTCACGTAAGTTGACATATTTGGGTAGTTGCCCGATCGGGCAAGCATTTGTGAGAGTCTGGTTGTCTGAATCTATTGAATGGTTGCCCCGGGCAATCGGGCTACTGTTAATGTCGAGCCCTGCAGTCTGGATGGTCCTTTTCACCTTTGGTCCAGAGCAAATGGTGTCCATTTCTTAAGGCCCGGTCCCACTGCACTTACGGATGCAAAGAGGATGTAAAACGTAAAAAAATCTTTGCCATCCGTTGGAAAACGCTATGCATCCGTTGTGTACTCATTGCATACGTGCTTCATATGCTCTATCCATCGAGCATCTGTCCACTGTGATTTCATCCGCGCAAAAAGTTTTGAGCTGCACAAAACTTTTAGAACGGATGAACTTTCCGCCGTGTACGATGTAAATCCGCGACATATACGAGCAACAAACGTTCTATGTCCATCATCATCCGTTAAACGTCTGCTGTATCCTCTCTGCATCCTCTGGGCATCCTCGCAACTCACATCCGCTGCAGCTGAAAACGGAAAGAGGGAGGAAAGATAAGGTACATGAAACATCTATTCATCGTTAGTAGCACGGAAATAGAAAGGATGTAAGCGTATGCATCTCGTATATAAAGTATTCAAAATGGACAAAGCGTTTATATCTGGGATGTATCTCGTATATTTAGGATGTCTGGAGTATGTCTAGAGTATGTAGAAGGACACCTAGCGGACAATCGATATTTTGTATAAAAAGGGGAGAAAATCATCTAGTAGTAGAGATGTATCGATGTAGTCGCCAGCACGTCTTTCCGCTTTATGCTGACGGCGTGTGTGCTGCATCCCTTTATATCCGCGGAGCAGACGCAATTCATACCCCCCGCATGCGCAGTGAACGGTCTGCATCCGATATACATCCGCGCAACATCCCCTTTGTTTCCGTTAGGCGTACGTGATGCATCCCCTTCATCCGCTATGCATCTGCTCTTTCTGCTATGCGTCCGCTTCTCAGTTATCACCGGTAACCCCTTCGGAGCTGTCATCCACTTCCATCCGCTTTCATCCGCTAGGCTTCCTATGAACATGCGTTTAACATCCCCGCTATATACTACCCATGTCCGTTCTTTTCCGTTCTGTTTTCGCAAATTTTCGCCAATTTTGTCCATTTCTGGAGCGGATGAAAACGGATAGAGCCACCCCCGAAATTTTGCTCGTCCGCTGTGTCCTTTTTGCATACGTTTTGTGTCCATCGGCCAGTGGGACCGGGCCTTTAGAAAAAAGACCTGGAATACTGATTCATCTGACCACAATACATGTTTCCACTGTGTGATGGTCCATCCCAGATGCCTCTGAGCCCAGATAAGTCGACGGCACTTCAGGGCACAGTTAACTTAAGGCTTCCTTTTTGCACAGGAAAGTTTTAACTGGCATTTGTGGCTGTAACTCTGTATTGTAGTGCTTGACAAAGGTTTGCCAAAGTAATCCCAAGCCCATGTGGTTATATCAGATATAGATGAATGACAGTTCTTGATGCAGTGCCGTCTGAGGGATCGGAGATCACGGGTGTTCAGCTTAGGCTTGCGCACTTGCCCTTTACGCACCGAAATTCCTCCAGATTCCTTGAATCATTTAATGATATTATGCACCTTAGAAGGTGCTATGTCCAAATCCTTTCCTATCTTTCTTTGAGGAACATTACTTTTAAACATTTCATTTATTTTCTCATGCATTTGATAACAAAATGGAGATCCTCAAAGACTAGGCCTTTCCTGGATACTGATTTTGTACCAAATCATGATTACAATCACCTGTTGACATCACCTGTTTCAAATCAGAACATTATTTAATTGTTTTATCTCATTACTAGTACTAAATTGTCCCTGTCCAAACTTTTTTAGAATGTGTTGCAGGCCTGAAACATAGGAATGGATGTATATTTACAAATGAAATTAAGTTGACCAGAAAAAACATGAAATACTGTATCTTGGGTTCATTCCAAGTCAAACTAAATTTAGAAATCACTCCTTTCTTTTTTATTTGTATTTTCCATACTGTCCCAACTTTTCCCGATTTGGGGGTGAAGAACAAACCTGATAATGGTCTTTTACTCAATGTTTTTTTAATCACGTTAGTAGTTTGTATTAGAGCCTGATTAGAACATGCTAGCAAATTCAAAAATATACTTGGATCCTTGTCTCGTTAACTTTTATTTTTATTTTGTTAACAACCATTTCTAAAGGTGGTACAGGCAAATATTCATTGCTGGCATTACATGGTCTGAAGAGAGTTCAAGACTAAGGCAGCTGGGCCATAGAAGGTTCATGCTGCACGCTGCATGCTGCACGCTACACGTTCACGTGAAGAACCGGACCCTGGGCCATTAAACTTCATGCTTGGATGTTCACGTGTTGCGCCTGTTCTACTTTGACCGAGTAACCAACAATATGGACTCTTCGGATGACGACGATTGCCTCATTCTGCTTTTACTGAGACAGAGGAAGAGAAAAAGGAACAGAATTTGGAGCCGAGAACACTTCCTTCTGAGAGAAACCCGTGGTGAATTTCACCGAACATTCTATAATCTGCTTGACAATCCCGATGAAGAACTATTTTTCAATTATACCATTCAATTATATTTTTTCTGAAGTTTTCCCCTGAAAGCATAGAGTTATCTCCCTAGACCCGTTCTGATTGGCTGGCGCGGCGGTGACCGCATGCATTGACTGGAATTTCCATCTTCACGCCTAGAAAAAAGTGTGCATGTTCATTTCTCGCTTCACGCGTGAAGTGTGCAGCGTGCAGCGTGCAACGTGAACGCCGTTCTATGGCCCAGAGCAAGTCATGCTACGTTTGTCCACTTTTCTTTACACGCGTGTAGCGTGCAGCATGCAGCGTGCAGCGTGAACCTTCTATGGCCCAGCTGCCTAAGGTAGGAATAAACAAAACAGTTCACAATAAAGAAGAGCTGTTTGAGAAGAAAGCAAAGAAGCATAAGCTGGATAATGTACACTGAAAAATAAATGGGGTCTGTACATTTTCACAGAAAGAGATATAAAATATCTCTTATGCATCCTTCTTACCTCTTCTGCTTCTTACTTACTTTTGCTATTAGATATTTTCTTCCTGTAAAAGTAGCAGTGCTGGCTTTGCAGGAGCGAGAAACAGTTAATGAGGAAAGTAAAAGATGGGTACTTAAGCGCCATGCCCTCAGAGGAGGTCAGTGTGCTGGCCCACACACGCATGCATGCGCGCACGCACACACACACACACACACACACACACACACACACACACACACACACACACACACACACACAGAGTTAGCCTCATTAAAACTGCTTCAGCCTCATTGGGCAGCAGAAGGAAATGCACAACTTTGCAAAACTACAAAAACAGCCCCCCCCACACATACACACACACACACTGCTGCAAATAATAGACCTACAACTGAGTATCATAAAGGAGCACTGACGTTCAAAGTAAACTCAAGGTGCAGAGAATGTTCATGGCAGAGGTTTCTCAGGCAAAACACTTTCAGTTATACTATTGAGGCAGAAAGAGCAGGCTTTTAATTCCATGTCGTCTTTCAAAACCCCTCACATAACAGCTCATCCAAAACTGTTAAACAGGATTTGATTTTTCATAGTCCCATGAGGTACAGTAATTTAGAGTATATGCATGCATGACTCAGTAGAGTTAATTAGCTAACTTATTATTTCAGCATTGAGCTTTCCTTACACTGGCAGGCTAAACAGGAACACAGCCACAAACTCCTCACTATACAATTTAAAAGTGAAGAACAGATGCAGGGAGAAGAGAGACAGAATTCTGAGAGGAGAGTTATTCTGGGAAATCAAACAGACTTAAGCTAGACAAACCAAGAGGATGAACCTGCAGATGAAGCAGTGAGAATGCATGTTTAAATCATTAGCAAACTCACTTGATATACAGCATGTGGTGCTGAATGGAAAGGGTGGTGTGGAGTGATAATGAATGCGCAATAGTCTGAATTATAAACACAATACAAAATATGGACAATTATTATAAAAAGTAATTTAAAGCTATAATGATTTTGAAAAGTTAACATTTAATCCACCATTTAATATAATTCCTATTTATTCAAAAATGTCTGTGACTCACAAATAAGTCCACATGAGTCACAGACATTTGTTACTAAACTGGAATAAGCTAGGTTTGATTATGTACTGTGTCATTGTCATTACATTGTGACTTTCTGTTTTCAGATCATCAGTAACAATGACAGATGCAGTCCCAGAGGCTGCCATAACTACTTTTCCTTATAATCCATTCTAATTTAGGCAGAGCAAAATCTGATGACCTTTTATATAGATACAAAAGTCCGGACACACCAACTCAATCATAGGTTTTTCTGTATTTTGACTCTTTTCTACATTGTAGAACAATACTGAAGGCATCAAAACTATGAAATAATATATGGAACATGTATGGAATTATGTGGTAAACAAAAAGTGAAAAAATATATTTCATATTTTAGATTCTTCAAAGTAGTTGTTGTTTATCATGATGACTCTTTGTACACTATTGGCATTATCTTAACCAGCTTCACGAGTTAGTCACCTGAAATGCTTTTCAATTAACAGTTGGGCCTTGTCAAAAGTTATAATTAGTGGAATTTCTTGCCTTCTTAATGAGTTTGAGATCAAACAGTAAACAGCAAATAATAAAAATACAGTAAATAGCCCTATTCAACAACTGTAGTAATCCATATTATGTCAAGGACTGCTCAAATGAGTAAAGAGAAACGAGAGCCATCATTACTTTAAGACATGAAGTGTCTTTTAATTAGAAAAACCATTGAATTAGAAGGTGTGTCCAAACTTTTGGTGTGTACACACTTTTCTGTGTGTATTCTAAACATGGCCAAATTCTGTTCTGCAAACAGAAAGGGATGCTGTGCTAGAAATTGCACACCAGCATCATTTGTCATCATCGTCACTGCCAAATCTGATCCGGGCTTGAGGCGAACCACGTTTGGTTGACTTGGCCAGATTTGCAGTAGTAGGGTGGCCGGTTCCTTTCTGCGCACTCACACACATTCACACCTATGGGCAATTTAATCTAACTGCCAGTTAACTTAACTGCATGTCTTTGGACTGTGGGGGAAACTGGAGCACCCAGCAGAAACCCATGCAGACATGGGGAAAACATGCAGACTCCACACAGAAAGGCCCCTGTTGGTCACTGTGATCAAACCCAGAACCTTTTTGATGTGAGGGGACAGTGCTAACCAGTGCACCACTGTGCCACATCGTTAAATGGCATTAAATTCATTCATTTTCTAAACTGCTTATCCACTGTAGGTCATGGATGGGCTGGAGCCAATCCCAGCTGACACTGGGCGAGAGGCAAAGTACATTCTGGACAACTCGGCAATCTATAGCAGGCTTATGGCATGAAATTGCTAATTGAATTATTATTTTTACTATATCATGAAACACACTTAAAGGTATCTTAGAAACACCTTTGTGTGTAAGCGAATAACATAATTAAAATGTAATGTTAACTTACCTTAGCTAATTGGCTAGCATTAGATCTTAGGTGAGGATCATACTGACCAGTGGTAGTACTGGCAGATGTGGCAGGTTTTCTATTGTTTGCTATGGTTAGGCAGTGGAATGGTTGACACCGCTAGCGTTCTGCTAGTGACATAGGAGCAGAGTGTTGGCTCAAGTTGAACTTGATTCAACTCTCTGAGCATAACACAATGCCCATCAGTGTCAGTTTAGTGTATCCTAGGAACATTTCAGGTGTTTTGACCAATGAAATTGGGAAGATTCTTATAGGGGCTGGACATCTGAAATGACAAGAAGACCGCTTACAAAAATGGACACCATGGAGACATTGATTAAAATCATCTCAAATCACCCAGAGTTGTATGACAGGTCTTCTTACAAATAATCACAATATCCTGTACTAAATGATGATATTCCCTCTGAGTTTTTCATGAAAGCAGTGTCTCATGGACCCGAACTGAACAAGCCTCTCTCTCTCGCTCTCTCGCTCTTCACTTTCCTCCAGTCCTAAAAGCAAAACTCTATCACTGGTATCCATTTTTCCAAGTCTTTTTTCCATTGTTATATGGAACGTTAATGGTTCACGTCATTTAGGAACAGGTTTGAACTTTCTTTGTGTCATAGTATTTTTATGGTCTGCCACTGCTGCTCAGTTTTTTCAGTTTGATCCCTGCCTAAGTGAAGATGTCAGTAAAGTGAGCACATAGGAGATTTATTTATTGAAATGCTATAAAAAGGGTGGTATGATATTCTGTTCGGCAAACAATCAGAATAAGGACAAAGACAAAGGACAAGACTAAGCTTGTTAGCTACAGTATCTGCAAGTCATTACATTTGTGTCACACAGAAGCAAAGAAAACAGGTAGGAAAGCGTTTCTCTGTGCGCCACATACTTGTGTCAAAAGTCTGAAAGGTCAACATTGTACCTATGAACTAGTTTTTAGATGAAAAAATATTTTTATCTTTTCAATCTTTAGAATGTTGCTTTCAGAAAATAGGACTTCTGCTATTTGGTGATTATTATTTTATTCGGGTGAACATTTTAACTATATTATGCAAACCATTGTGTTTTTCTTTGCTTTTAACACAGTATTGCTGAAAATATTTTAAACGCAATGTGATACTTGCCATTTTATTTGTTTAAAAATATTGCATGTCTGTTTACTATATTAAACTATGCTTATATTCTATTCTGGGTTTTTTTTAATCACACCCACATTTTTCTATAATAGCCACATATCAAGTCTTCACACTGTGTGTACAGTCTCAGAAAACTCATAACAAAGACAGTAGGTTGCTGGTCTCAGAGGATGTAGTTATGTAGCTGTGCGCAGAAATGTTTATAAATGTACTTTGACTTCTTTCGTCTCAGCTTGCTCAACTAAAATGCGGAGGCTGAATATAAAATGTGCTACTATTTCAAAACAGGAAAATATATGCATGCAGAACTAACAGAAAAGGTTCTTGCCTTATTTGTCTTTGTGGTATAGTATGCAGCAAAAATAAGTATTGATTTCATGTCTCAACTACTGGCAAGCACTGTATATATATATATATATATATATATATATATATATATATATATATATATATATATATATATATATAATGTAGAGTATATGATGCTGCTTTAAATAAAACAGAAGGACACAATAGTGTTTATTTCAGTGCAAGTGTTTCATAAACACATTTCTGTTCTCTTTTAGGGTGGGTGGCAGGAAGCAAAAGTAGCATTTTTGGCAGTTTCTATGCAATTACAAATTGGGAACCAATCACGTTTGAATGCAAGCCAATGGAGACCTTACAGAATGCACACTGGCGTCTACAGTGCTGGGCTGATTTTCACTCTGAAACTGCATGAACACATTCAAATGACTCACAGACAAAGGCAAAACGCACAGAGTATGCATGTGCAGAGTCAGGGGAAGCAGCATGGTACTGGACGAGCTCTCTGTGCTGCTGAACAGCTTTCAGGTGTGGACCATAGTGGTGGCTGTTGCCTTGGAAACCAGCCAGTAAGGAAAGTGATGGCAACTGGCCAATTATGCACTATATATCACACCCACAAAGCAAACAGCTAGAAATGAACATGGAAAATGTATTTCCATATCTTTATTTTCCCTGGTTACTGTTTAAACCATTGATGGTGCTATTTATGTGTAGCAACCTTTCTATAGGAGACACTGTAATTAGCTGTGATGGATGAAGCTAGGGCAGTATATGATATAAAGTTCATATGCAGATTTAACCCATGAAAGGAAATGTGAATTCTGCCATGATAAACCACCCCCACCCCTTTTACTGTACCATGACTGTGTGATCTATCTTAAACATTACAACTTACAGCTACAGTAAGAGTAAATAAAACAGGCACAAGCCAATTAGGGTTGATGCGCTAGAAATAGATCTCATGTATCATAAGGTTTAATTGCTTGTAAGACTAGAGATATTCCCATGGTTACAGAGCGTGTGCCTGTTAGGTGTCCGTATAGCAAGCTGTTCAAATAAATAGAAGATCTCAGTGTGTTTTCACTAAGAATTTTTCTTCCTTCTTAATTACCTACCCCAGATAATCATTTGCATGTACAATATATATTCAGATATGAAAGTAAAATTAAAATAAATATCATTCCTCATGGTAAATCTGCTGTTCTCATGGAGAGTTCAAGGTTGAAATGATTTGTACTGGCTTATCTAAAAAGGCTTATTAATAAGGCTTATCTATTTTGAATATTAAAATAATTTCACATCATATAAAAATGAGGGGGGCGGCACGGTGGTGTAGTGGTTAGCGCTGTCGCCTCACAGCAAGAAGGTCCTGGGTTCGAGCCCCGGGGCCGGCGAGGGCCTTTCTGTGTGGAGTTTGCATGTTCTCCCCGTGTCCGCGTGGGTTTCCTCCGGGTGCTCTGGTTTCCCCCACAGTCCAAAGACATGCAGGTTAGGTTAACTGGTGACTCTAAATTGACCGTAGGTGTGAGTGTGAATGGTTGTCTGTGTCTGTGTGTCAGCCCTGTGATGACCTGGCGACTTGTCCAGGGTGTACCCCGCCTTTCGCCCGTAGTCAGCTGGGATAGGCTCCAGCTTGCCTGCGACCCTGTAGAAGGATAAAGCGGCTAGAGATAATGTGATGTGATGTGATGTGATAAAAATGAGGGCGGCACGGTGGTGTAGTGGTTAGCGCTGTCGCCTCACAGCAAGAAGGTCCGGGTTCGAGCCCCGTGGTCGGCGAGGGCCTTTCTGTGCGGAGTTTGCATGTTCTCCCCGTGTCCGCGTGGGTTTCCTCCGGGTGCTCCGGTTTCCCCCACAGTCCAAAGACATGCAGGTTAGGTTAACTGGTGACTCTAAATTGACCGTAGGTGTGAATGTGAGTGTGAATGGTTGTCTGTGTCTATGTGTCAGCCCTGTGATGACCTGGCGACTTGTCCAGGGTGTACCCCGCCTTTCGCCCGTAGTCAGCTGGGATAGGCTCCAGCTTGCCTGCGACCCTGTAGAACAGGATAAAGTGGCTAGAGGTAATGAGATGAGATGAGACTATGTTGAAAATAAGTGACTAAAAACATGTGGCTAAACTGCATCTCAAACTTCCAGAAATGGTTCAAATGATCAAATTTTCTACTTGAATTTTTGAAATACATCTTTGGTGCATTTACCGTACACTTTTAGAATTTACATGGAAAATTCCTATCCAGATATAACCCTAATACTCACGATGCAGTCATCCATTCATCTTCAGTAAATGCTTTATTGCTGTGAAACTCATTTAAATTCCCATTCATACAGAGAGTTGATTCAGCCAATCCACCTACTGGTATGTTTTTGTGAGGTGGGAGTGTGTGCAGACAGGGGAACAAAATACTGTAAGAGACAAAATGAAAGACACAGACAGTAACCTAAGATCAGGGTCAAACCAGGGGCCCTGGAGCTGTGAAGCTGTAACTGCAGTACTGATCCACCATATTTTCTGTCAGATTCCTTGATCAGATTATCTGCTTAGTTGAAACATGGGATGTGAGCAGTGTATTTTGGTTTGTCTGTAACAAACACTGCATGATGGTGTAGTGTGGTGGCGGCATGGTAGTGTAGTGGTTAGTACTGTTGCCTCACAGCAAGAAGAGTCTGGGTTCAAGCCTGTTGGCCAATGAGGGGCCTTTCTGTGTGGAGTTTGCATGTTCTCTGGGTGCTCTGGTTTCCCTCAAAGCTGCCCACTACTCTGGGTGTATGTGTGTGTTCACTGCTTCAGATGGGTTAAATGCAGAGGAGGAATTTCACTGTGTGTTTAATATGGTCATATGTGTGCTTAAGTCTGTGCTTGAGTGTACATGTGACAAATAAAGGCTTCTTGGCTTCCTTCCTTCCATTATGTGCTGAGGGAGAGGGAAAAATATGACAAATAAAAACCAGTCTAATTGTCAGTTGACTTGACTAATTAAATTAGTCAGTCTTTACAAACTTTCAATCAGTGGGGTGGGTAATGATACAATGGGAGTAATTATTCTCGTAAGATTGTTTTTTTCTTTCTCAAGCATTTTAAAAATTACATATCATTAGAAGTTCATGTTGAATTCACAAAAAAAAAACATTTTACATAACTTAAATGTGCCACAGAATGCATTTATTCAGTATTTTAAATTGTTGTCTGATGTTTAAATAGAAGGTATGTGACTTTGGTTGGGGTAAAAAAAAAATGTCCAGATGTGGTTTTACAACCTTCTGATTTGATCCTACAGTGAAACTTTTTTTTTTTCCTTTTTTGGTGGGCTCATTAATAAGCTTATGAGCTCTGCTCTGATTGGCTGGTTTACAGCAAGGCACCGCGATGACTCACACAGAAGTAACATTTCAAAATGGATCGCTACAACTGTGAGAGGTGAACCATGGAGCAGTTAGGTATCCAACCCATGTCATCCATGTTTGGGTGTGCATTGTAGGCGGATATCTCCCTAGGCAACCAAGCTAGTTATCTTCTGAGTTATCTCTTGTTGAAATATTAATTAGAAATGTACTTGACAAAGGGATTGACAAAGATGCATCTTATATTGTAGATTTATATGACAACACAGGCTATTTTTTTTAAAAATGGGACACAGGATGGAAAATAAAATGATCCTCCTTGTACATAAGTTAGGTTGTCATACTATCTAGTTAGCTATGCTACAGTGGTGCTTGAAAGTTTGTGAACCCTTTAGAATTTTCTATATTTCTGCATAAATATGACCTAAAACATCATCAGATTGTCACACAAGTCCTAAAAGTAGATAAAGAGAAACCAGTTAAACAAATGAGACAAAAATATTATACTTGGTCATTCATTTATTGAGGAAAATTATCCAATATTACATATCTGTGAGTGGCAAAAGTATGTGAACCTTTGTTTTCAGTATCTGGTGTGACCCCCTTGTGCAGCAATAACTGCAACTAAACGTTTCCGGTAACTGTTGATCAGTCCTGCACACCGGCTTGGAGGAATTTTAGCCCATTCCTCCATACAGAACAGCTTCAACTCTGGGATGTCAGTGGGTTTCCTCACATGAACTGCTTGCTTCAGGTCCTTCCACAACATTTTGATTGGATTAAGGTCAGGACTTTGACTTGGCCATTCCAAAACATTAACTTTATTCTTCTTTAACCATTCTTTGGTAGAACGACTTGTGTACTTAGGGTCGTTGTCTTGCTGCATGACCCACCTTCTCTTGAGATTCAGTTCATGGACAGATGTCCTGACATTTTCCTTTAGAATTCGCTGGTATAATTTAGAATTCATTGTTCCATCAATAA